>NW_017731413.1:4547159-4602963 GCF_001890085.2 Hipposideros armiger
CTTGGGCCAGTGAAGCAACGTCCTCCACAACTAGACTGAAGAACAAAACGACAGCAACTTGTCTGTTCCCCTTCCTCCAATTCCCCAGCACTGTTCCTATCCCCCCAATTCCCCAATAAAAAATCTTTTAAAAAAATAAAAAATAAAAAAATAAATATTTAACATATTTTAGCTACTTTAAAGTTCTTATTCCCTATTTTCACCCTCCCTACTTATTTCTGAGTTCATAATTTTTTCTTCTGGTGAAGAGTCACATTTTCCAATTCTTATGTCTAATAAGACGTAAGATGCTACTTTGATTTTTGTTGTCTTAATAAAGTATTGAGTATTGTTCAAGTAGTCAGTTAATTTACTTGCATCTTAGTGTGATACTTTCAAGGTTTGCTTTAAAGCTTTTATAAGACAGAACTAGAATAGCCTTTACACTCGGGCACCACTGTCCAGTATGAAATCCACTAGCCATGGATGGCTATTAAGCACTTGAAATGTGACTAATCCAAATTGAAGTGTGCTATGAGTGAAAAGTTAACACTGAATTTCAGACTTAGTATGAAAAAGGGGTAGTAAAACATCTCATTAATAATATTTTATGTTGGTTACATGTTGAAATGATAATATTTTGGACATACTTGGTTAAATGAAATGTTTTATTAACATTAATTTTATCTGTTGATTTTTACTTTCTTCAAGAGGTTACTAGAAAATTTTAAGTTACATTTGTGATATGTTATATTTCTCTTGAATAGTATGGCTGTAGTGCTAGATTAGCCCTATTCCTAAAACCCAGCCATTCTGGGGTGTCTACTAAATTCCTGGGGTAGTTAATGAGATTTCTCCATTGTGGCTGGTTGGGACACCAGTACCCTATTCCTGTGCAATCTCTGGCCATTGGTCAGCCTCTAGCTCCCTGGTAGTTGTTCTCTCCCTAATAATTATTCTTTGCTTAGTTTTGTGGAGTCCTTCCCTGTGCTGACTTCTCTGTGCAGCTTGCTTCTCCCTGACATTTGATCTTCATCTCCTCAGCTCAGTGACACCACCATGCTTTGTGTGGCCCTACCCCGTGCTGTGGTCTGGAAAGTGCCTCCACGCAAAAAGCTGTGGTGATCATGAAGCTTGTTCATTTGTTTTTCTCCTATTAAGGATCACAGTTCTATATTTTTCTATTGACCAAGGTCTAAAAGTAGTTATTTTAATTATTTTTCCTATTTGATAATTTCATTTGTGGAAGGTCTTATGTCCAATATCAGTTACTATATTATGATTGAAAATGAAAGTCCTTATCATGACCTTTTACTTCATGTTGCAGGTTTTCTTTAAATGTCTGATGGGCATTTCCCAGTTCATCTTTTAAAATGACACAGTAGAAAAACTGACTGGGATCTCTGTGTTTGTGGGCAGGACTTTGTGAACTGGGAAGTTTTGCTTTAATGTGAATGGATGAAAAGCAAACTATACACATTGGATCCCTGTAATAGACACTGTTGGATACATACCCAGAATTCATTTTTAGTTTTTCCCTTGCTAATATAGCCCTGCCTGCGTAACCTGGTGCCTAACCAGGTGAGTCTATCCTTAACTCAAGGGTACATCCTGATTGGGCTAACCTAATGTATTAATACAATTCCAATCCCTCTTCCCAGTGGTTTCATTAGGCACAGACGTGTTGCAATTTTGATCAATGAGACATGAAGAGAAACCATTGAGAACTTCTGGAAAAGGTATACTAAATCTTAAAAAACAGACTAAAGAAAATATGGTCCTTTTTCTTCTTTTAGAGGCTGGTAATGATTACTGGGAATGAAATCTGAAGAACACAGAAGGATGAAAAGGTACTGTGCCCTTGATGATATTATTCAGCCACTGAATCGGAAACCCTAGGCTAGTCACTCTTCCTCCAAACATGTAAGATATCATGTCTCTGTATTGTTCAAACAGAGATTGCTGATACAAATTCCAGAAGGTAGAGCACCAGGTGCCCAGTTGTCTGTCTTGATCTAGAAATTGTAAGTTTACCTTTCCAGTGAGTGAGGATGACTGAGATAAAAGACATGAATAGAATCAGCTGCTTTTGCGGTTCTGAATGGAACACCAGTATAGAGTTATTTTGGGGTGAGAACCAATAGATCTCTAATATTCTTTGGATCTGAAAATAGCAGTTGGTGGGACGTAGACAGGTACTTTTTAAGGCACTCAGATATTTTCAAGGACCTGATCTCTGGAAGTTGACATTTCTAAATTGGCATGGGTAGAAGCTGGAACTAGCTGAGGCTCTTGGGTACACCTGGAAAAAAAAAATTTACATGCCATAAAACTCATTATTTTAAAGTGTACAATTCTGTGGGTTTTAGTAATTATAAGTGTATAACCACCATCACTAGCTAATTATAGAACACTTTCCATTCATCAGTTGATAGACATATATGAGTTGTTTCTACTTTTTGACTATTATGAATAGTGCTATGAACTTTCTGTACAAGTTTTGTTGTGGATATGTTTTATTTCTCTTTGGCGTTATCTATGAATACAATTGCTAAGTCATATGGCAACCTAATGTTTAACTTTTTGATGAATTACCAGACTTTTTTTCTAATTAAAAATTTTTTTTCAATTACAGTTGACAGTCAATATTATATTATTTGCAGGTGTACAGCATAGTGGTTAGACATTTATATAACTTATGAAGTTATCCCTCTGGTAAGCCTAGTACCCACCTGACACCATTTATAGTTATCACAATATTATTGACTATATTCCCTATGCTGTACTTTACATCCTCATGACTATTTTGTACCTACCAATTTGTACTTCTTAATTCCTTACCCTTTCTCCCTAATCCCCCTCCCATCTGGCAACCATTGGTTTGTTATTTTTATTCAATTGTTTCTCTTTTGTTTGTTCCTTTGTTTTTTTAGATTCCACATATAAGTGAGATCATATGGTATTTATCTTTCACTCTCTGACTTATTTTACTTAGCATAATACCCTCTAGGTCCATCCATGTTATTGCAAATGGTAAGATTTCATTCTTTTTTATAGCTGAGTAATATTCCCTTGTATATATCTACCACATCTTCTTTGTCCAGTTGTCTATCAATGGACACTTAGGTTACTTCCGTATCTTGGCTATTGTAAATAATTCTGCAATGAATGTAGGATGCATATATCTTTTCAAATTATTGTTTTACCACCAGACTGTTTTCAATAGCAGCTCTGCCATTTTACAGTCCTACCAGCAGGGCATGAAGTTTCTTCATATCCTTGTCAACACTTATTATTGTCTGTTCTTTTTTTACTATAGCCATCTTGGTGTGAAGTAGTATCTCATCATAGTTTTGATTGGTGTTTATCTAATGACTAGTGACGTTGAGCATTTTTTCATGTGTTACTGTCCATTTGAATATATTCTTTGGAGAAATGTCTATCCAAATCCTTTGCCCATTTTAAATTGAGTTATTTTTACTGTTGAGTTGAAGAGTTCTTTATATATTCTGAATATTAGGCCCTTATTACATATATGATTTGCAAATATTTTTCCAATTCTATGATACATTTGCAGTTAATTTTTTTGTATATGGTATGATGTAAGGGTTCAACTTCATTCTTTTGCATGTGGATAACTAGTTGATCCATAACCACATATTGAAAAGACTATTCTTTCTTCCATTGAATTGTCTTGGCACCCTTGTCAAAAATTAATTGACCAAAAATATGAGGGTTTTTTTTGTGGGGTTTTTTTCAGGACTGTTTTGGTTATTCTGGATCCTTGATTTTCCATGTGAATTTTAGAAATTTTAGCTTGTTATTCTGCAAAAAGGACCATTGGAATTTTGACAGAGATTGCAATGAATCTGTAGATCAATTTGTGGAGTATTGCCATCTTAACAATATTAAATCTTCCAATCATAAATACAGGATATCTTTCCATTTATTTAAGTCTTCTTTAATTTCTTTCAATAGTGTTCTGTAATTTTCAGTGTTACAAGTCTTGTACTTCTTTAGTTTAATTTATTCTTAAGTATTTTATTCTTTTTGATGCTATTGTCAATAAAGTTTCCTAAATTTTGCTTTTAGATTGTTTATTACAGGTATATAGAGATAAACTGATTTTTCTGTATTGATCTTAAATCTTGCAACCTTGCTGACTTTTTATATTATCTGTAATAAATTCTTCATGAATTCCTTAGGGTTTTCACATGCAAGATCATTTCATGTACGAATAGTTTTACTTCTTCCTATCCAAATGGGATGCTCTTTCTTCTTCTTCTTTTTTTTAATTTCTCCCCTAATTGCCATTGCAAGAATTTCCAGTACAATATTGAATAGAAGTGGTGAGAATGGACACCTTGTCCTTTTATTGATCCTGATTTTAGGGGGAAAGCTTTCAGTCTTTCACCATTAAATGTGTTTGCTGTGGGGATTTTTTGCAGATGCCCTTTATGAAATTGAGGAAGCTCACTTCTATTCCTAGTTTGTTGAATATTTTTATCATAATAGGGTGTTGGATTTAGCCAAATACTTTTTGTGTTTCTATAAGGATGATCCCGTGGTTTCTTGTCCTTTATTCTGTTGATATGGTTGTTACATTGATAGATTTTTGGATGTTAAACCAACCTTGCATTCTGGCATAAATCCCACTTGGATATAGTATATATGCTTTTTATATGATGCTGGATTTGGTTTGCTAGTATTTTATTAAGGATATTTGAGCGGATACTCATAAGGGATATTGGCTGAGGTTTTCTTTTTTGTGACGCCTTTGGTTTTTGTATCAGGGTAATAATGCTGGTCTCACAGACTGAGTTGGGAAGATTTTCCTCTTCTATTATTTTTGGAAGAATCTAGGGTACTCTTATTGCTTGCAGATGCCTTTTATGATATTAAGAGTTCAAGCTTTCCTTTTTTCCTTTTGCTGTAGACCAAGACTAGAACTGTTTGAAGTTCTTTGATATTCTCAGGATCATCCCTTTACTTCCTTCTTCTTGCCATACTACGTCCTGATTTTGTCAGTGTCTGCTTTCTATATTTCAAGGTGATAATGACCTCATTTGAAATACTTTGCATTTATTTATTTTAGCTATTTGTTCTCTCCTCTCTAGGAAACATACATAGTCTGTTGTATCACAATTTGTGTTTCTATAATGCAAACAAGCTAATGATTATTATGTAAGGGAATGATGTCACTATACCATGGAAGTTACCATCCTCAGTTTTTTATATTTGATGTTTCTAGTGAAAGGGGAGCCACAGTAGAGGTAATATAATTATAGCATTTATTAAGACAGAAGAAAAACCTTCGGTTCAGCTGCTGCATAGGCAACAACTCTTTCAACACTTTAAAAACCCTCAAAAACTTAAAAAATGAGCACTAGTACCCAGGGATCCCATCCCAGAAAGGCATACCCCCAGACTTACAGTTCTCAGATTCTGGCATGTTTCACTTTTTCTATGCCCACCTTAAAAGTCAGCCCCACTGGTGAGGAGCTCTACTTCATCCACATTATTTTAGTACCTATAAGTTTGCATTTCTACTCTGTTGTTTTTAAAAAGTATCCCCTGAAGCATCCCTGGACATAAGTGCCTGCCTAGACTGTTTAAGTTACTCCTGAAGTACCAATTATTGTTTTTCTTTTGTACAATGGTTCCAAAGTAGCATAAATTTTAAGTGGTGTGCTCTCACCCTATTTTTCCCTTGAGCCCTATTATTTTTAGTGCACAATTTTGCAGGGCATGAGGATTTTCACAAATGTATATACTCATATCACATTACAGCATTAATCCTGTATTTACATTTTAACCAGGGATTTTGGAGATATTGGATTTACTCTGTGGGGAGGGATAAACTTTCCTCTACCCTCAAGGTTCTTTTGGCTGGTCTAATAATCAAATAGATCTGAGACAGGTTAGCAAGAGAAAATAACCAAATTTAATACATATGTATGTAAGGGGCTCCTGCATATGTGAGAGAGTCAGAGACCCCACATGCACGAGACGTTCAGAGATAGAAAGGGAACATGGGCAGAGAGATGAGGTAAGGTGCCTTTGGGGCTTCACAGGGTCATTGCAGGATGATAAGAAGATGCTTAGTGAATGGAAGTTTGTATTGCCCTATAGATAGGTAAAAAGGGGTTATCTCTTATAATCTCTTTTTATGGGCAAAGCCCCTAATTCAGGTTCTTCTAGGTAGTTAAGGGGTGGGAGCAGAAGTTTCTCTTGAGCCTAGGCTGAAGTCTTTAGTTCAAAGCAATCTATATACCACAGAAGCACATCTTGGGATAACTTGTTCTGAACCCCCATAACTCAAAATGGAATTTTTAGCAACAGTGGCAGGACAATGAGATAGAAATGTTTATATAAAAAGGAGTTTTTGATGTCCTTCAAATATCATTTTAAATAGATTTTCTTCTTTTTAAGGAAGGGCTAGTGAAGTCTGAGCCTTGGGAAATTTCATTTATTAATAGTAAATTATATTAATACATTAATATAATTATTGATATCATTAGCTGCTAGCTAATGATGCTCAGTCCTCTGCGTATCCCATCCTTTGATAGTGTTGCTGCTGCCCAGTTGTCTATTGTGTGCTCATCTTCTTCATTACAAACCCATGAGGCCAATTAGATTTAGTTAGCCAGCCCCAGACTTCCCCATCAGTTACAGTCGTGTGATTTTCACAACCTGCTTTATAAAATCTGTCCCCTGGGTCAGTAGTTCCCAAACTTGACATTCATCAGAATTACCTGGAGGGCTTGTTCAACCACAGGTTCCTGGATGCCATGTCTGGAGATTCTAACACATTATGATACATTAGGTCTGAGTGAGGATTTGCATTTCTAACAAGGTCTTAGGTGATGCTGATGCTGCTGGTCCAGTGACCACATTTTCAGTGTCATTGCTCTAATGTCAGTTCCAGTAGCAGTATCACTCATCCTCACCAGCATTCCTTCCCTATCAAACCTTTTTGTTTGTTTGTTTGCCTATTGCATCAACACAGTCATTCTCAGTTGGGGGCAATTTTGATCCCCAGGAGACATTTGGCAATGTCAAGAGACACTTTTTGTTGTCATAACTGGGTAGGAAGGCATGCTACTGGCATTTGGAAGGTAGAGGCCAGAGACGCTGCTAAACATCCCACAATGCACAAGACAGCTCCTTTTCCACAAAGAATTATCTGGACCAAAATGTCAATAGCACCAAGGTTGAGAAACCTTGACATGACACTGCTTTATTTCCAATAGCATGAAATATTTCTGATTATATCTATGTCCAGTCAATAGCCTATAAAGTGAAGATAAAGAAGTAGTTGTGTACCCGCCCCCCCCATTTTTTTTTTACAATTTATTGAAAATAAAATATCTAAACTTTAAAACCATCGAGTGCTTTGAAGTAACACTCACAGACATAACTTGTCTTCAGATTTCCAACTACTTCTTAGATCTCATGGAGGAATGGAAGACTTTACGGAAGCTAAACCTTTGGACATTGGGCCTATTTCTTTGAGCAGGTAATAATATAGCTCAGTCTCATAAATTGTAATTTATTATTTTTTAAAATTCACTTTAACCAGTATTTTTTTCGACATTTTATACAGAAAGTTTTCTTTCACTTTAGATGAAACCAAAAAGAAAAAAATGGGAAAAGAGAGAATGGGAAGCCCATTTCCCCTATTTGAGACACACCTTAGGAGCTAAGTATAGGTAAAACATTTAACTTTACATTTTCAAAGACTTATAAGGTGCTCAGGACCAATTGTTTCCTATTCCCCACCCCTCGAAAAACTACATGAGGGAATTACCCCTTCAAAGCTGACCATGAAATCAATCAGAGAACTTTATTTTAGCCAGATCAGTGGTAATTTAAGCATAATTGATGAAATTGTCCATCCTGGTTTCTTTGCTATTCCACAACAAACCCAGCCCCACTCTTGCCTTAGGGAGTTTGCACTACATATTCCTTTTGCTTTCTGCATTGCTTACATCCTGCTTCCTTTAGGTTTTTGTTTAAGCATCTATCATCTTTGTGGTGAGAATTTTCTTGATTACCCTATTTCAAATTTCTATGCTGTCCCCACCTTGACGATCTCTATCCCCCTTCCTGTTTTCTGTTGTACCTATCACTTTCTAACCCTGTAAATGATATCCTGTTTATTTGTTTGCCCTCTCTCTCTTCTGAGAGTATCATGTCTACAGGGGAGGATTTTTAATCTACTTGATCACTTCTCTACCTTCAGTCCCAAGAACAGTGCTTGGCACATAGGATGTGCTTAATAGAGATTTGTGATTAACAGCCATAGAATTGTGCCAAGCCCACAAAGATGAATGAAATAATGGAACTAGTCATTTCTCAACATTTTTACCCTCTAGTTACTACTATTTCTTAACTTGTAAAGTGGACATTAAATTACCCCAACCTGTCTTAAAACATATATCACAAAGCTGCAAAAACTTAAAAATTATCAATTATACTAGTGATTCTCAAGCTGGGGTGATTTTACCCAACCTGGGACATTTAGCAATTTCTGGAGACACTTTTGGTTGTCACAACTAGGGCATATGGTGCTATTGTCATCTAGTGTGTAGAGACCAGGGACGCTGCTAAACATCATACAATACACGGGACAGCCCCCCATAACACAGAATTATCTGGTCTGAAATATCAACAGTGCCTGGCTGAGAAACCCTGGTATACACTAATCTGTATGTTTTTTTGATCCTGTTACAATTTTTCTCAAGACCACTGCAAGTTCCTGCTATTTTCAGAAGTCCATTGTGTTTTCATTTTTAACTCTCTTGTAAAGCAATTCAGCATAACATGGTCATTTTGTATCCACAATTCTTGGCAAATGAGTTCAGATTGTCATATGAGTGATAAGTAGTCTGTTTATCATAGAACTTCAGGGGTTTATTGGCCTCCCAGCTTTTTCATTTGATGTATTCCTCAAGGTATGTCTTAAGCGTTGCTTCTGTCCACTTTGCTTGGAAACACCCCATTTATTCCACCAGCAATCCTGTTGCTGCTATTATACCAATAATAAAATCCACCTGCAAGCCTTTCTGTGATTTTCTATTCTGCCCTCCCTCTGACCTCCTTACATACCCCTCCATGTCACTCACGGCTCCCGCGTCATTATGGCCGCTGTGTTCCTTTAATAACCAAGCTCATTCCTGCTTTAGGTTTTTTGCATTTGCTGTGCACACTGCTTTGAATGTTTTTCTGCCATATTATTTTATGGCTCTTCCTTATCATTCGAGTCTCAACTGAAATGTTACCTCTTCAGAAATGGCCATCGCTGATCTCCCAAATTCAAAGAAGCCAGTTCATCATTACAGTTATCACCATTTGCTATTTTCTTCTTTCCCTTCACTCTCTGTTTTCTCCCTTCATTCTTTTCTTCCTGTCTTTCCCCAACTAGAATATAAGATCCATGAGGACAGATGTCTGCCCTCTTCACCATGTCTCCCCAGCACCTAGAGCTGGGTCTGATGAATATTTATTGAATGGATGAATCACTTCTTCACATATGCTATGCCTAGAGAAGTGGGGCTACTTTAAGACTGGGCCAGGTGCCAAGGCCTCCATTGTTGGTTCTCTAGTTAAGATTGTTAAGTGTGGTTTTGAACTGGACATTTTTTTCATTCCATTATTTGAGCTTCTGTCTGAAAAGTAAATTAGACATATAAATATTATTGTTTTAAATGCACATTAAATTTGTTAACCTTTTTAACAGCCCTCTGAAGGAGGTATAATTATAATTATTAACCCCATTTTACATATGATAAAACTGAGGCAGTTAATAAATGTTAGGTGTTACTATTATTAGAAGTACAGTCTTTATCATTTTATTTGAGTAATACATAAATTTGACAGTTATGAATGCATATTTAAGGATGTTACAAAGAAAATACAATGAAATAGAGATAACAATACTGCCTCATAGGATATGTTTTAAAGTCTGGTGAAATGAGATTTATGAGAGCAACTTTGAAAGCTTATTATAAACGGATATTGAAATTTATGAGTTGTTATTATAATGATATATTTAAGGTTTTCAAAAATGAGTCTGCTACCTTTTAAATATCAATGTGAAAATATAATCAGTGCCCAAAGATCAAAGATTTAAGATCTACATTTAGAAATCTTATGCCAATTCAAATACCTTTTGATCTAAAAAAAGTTCCCTTTTATTTCACATTAAAGCCTGTGTTGGGAAACCAGTGTTATTTTTCAAACTATGCTAATGGAACCATCATTTAGAAGAAAAATGCAAGTGGCTCTTTAGTGCTGTGTACCATATTATAAAAACTTTATTCATGTAAAACTCCATTGGGTGTTGACATGTTTTACCAGATTGACTTGGTGAAAGAAAACTCTTTGAAATTGTAATGACTAGGGCAGCTGCCTTATTAATAGAAACCTTTGAGCAACTGGTTTGGAGGAGAACATTTCAGAGGGCAGCTCATTTCAAGTTCTTTTGTTCATGCCTCTGAGAGTGCAGTGAAATAAGTTTTGGTTTCTTATGTGATAGATATTTGTTGAATGAATGAAGATGGTGGCCAGGTTACAGATTTTAAGCTCCTGAAAAAGGAAGTACTGTGTCTTCTTCTCTTTGTATTCCAGGTAACACAGCGCCCACACAATGTTTGCTTGATTATCCTCTTAGATTTTATTATGTCACCTATCTAGAGGCTTCATGATTCCTTTGAGGCTACTTAATAAAATATGTGCTTAGGATGTAAAAGTTCTATATTCAACTCTTGGTTTCTGTCTTGAAAAAGAATCACATCTGAGCAAGGCTTGAACCCACTAAATTCTGCCACCTGGACCTAACTAGCTTTCTTTATTCTAATATTTGTTGAGCAACTATGTGCTAGAGAAACAGCAGTGAACAAAATAAAATCTCTATTTCATGGAGCTTTCACTGGAGCAAAAGGAATATATGAAAGCCAAATAAACAAGTAAATACCTAGACTATCAACTAGTAATATGTGCCTTGGAGAAAACAAAACAGATTTAAGGGGTTGGGAATGATGCTATTTTATATATTCCTACAGTGATATTTGAGCAGAAACTTGGAAAATGTGAGGGAATATATTGGGTTGTCGGAAAAGTCATGACGCATTTTTGCAACGAAAAACAGAAAAAATATGTCATGACTTTTCCGACAGCCCAATAGTATGTAAAGGTGGGAAACATCCTTGGTATGTTTGAGGACAGCAAAAGGGCCAGTGTGGCTGAAGCAGAATGAATTGGGATAAGACCATAATAAGAGGAAAGGGAGAGGGTCAGATCATGAAAGACCTTGGAAGCCACTGTCATACAGGCTTTTACAATGAGTGAGATGGGAAGCCATTGGAGAGTCTGAGCAGAGAAGGGTTAAATGACCCTAGACATGATTAAATGACCTGGCTTCTGTGTTGAGATTCCATTTTAAAGAGTGGGGGAAAAAAGCAGAAAAAAGACCAGGTAAGAGGCTGTCTCTAGTAATAATCTAGGTGAGGGATGATGGTAGATCAGCCAAGTATGATAGTTGTGAAAGAGGGGTAAAGGGGTTGGATTCTGGATATAGTTTAAGATAGAGATGACTGGATTTAATTTGGAATGTATGTGAGAAAGAGGAGTCAAAGATAACTTCAGAGCCTTTGTCCTGAGCAGTTGGAAGAATGGAGTTGCTATTTATTTAAATAAATAAAAACTAAGGGAAGAGCAGGTTTGGTGGAAAAAATCAGGAGGTCAGTTTTGGACATGTTTGGTAAGTTGAATTTGAGATGCCTATTAGCTATGTTATATAGGAAGTTGGACATACAAGCCTGGAGGTCAGGTGAGAGTTCAGAGCTGGAAGTATATATTTATGAGTCGTCAGGGTCTAAATGGTTTTAAAGCCAATCAATTGGGTAAGATCACCTAGGGAGTATAGATAGAGAGGAGAAAAGAGATGTGAGAGGGAAAAATTGACTCAGAAATGAAGAGAAACCAGAAAAGAGTCGGAGAAGGATAGCTAGTGAGGCAGGAAATCCAACAAAATGTGTTATCTGGAAAACCAAATGAAGAAAGTGTTTCAAGTGTTCAAATTATGTCAAATGCTGCATGGGATGGGGGTTGTGTGAGTTGAGGGCTGAATAGTGACCATTGGATTTAGCATTATAAAGGATTTGGGTGACTTTAAAAGAGGTTTATCTGTGGAGTGATGGGTACAAATAAAGTGGGTTGAATAAAGAATGGGAGCAAGTATCAACAACTTTCAAAGACTTTTGCTATATACCACTTCACAACCATTAGGATGGCTATTATAAAAAACAAAATAAAAAAAACAGAAGATAACAATTGTTAGCAAGAATGTGGAGAAATTAAACCCTTGTGCATTGCTGATGGAACTGTAAAATGGTGCAGTAGCTGTAGAAAACGGTATGGCAATTTCTCAAAAAATTAAACATAGAAATTTCATATGATCCAGCAATTCCACTTCTGTGTATATACACAAAAGAAGTGAAACAGGGACTTGAACAGGTATTGTACACCCATGTTCACAGCAGCATTATTCACAATTGCCAAAAGGTAGAAGCAACCCAAGTGTCCACTGACAGTGAGTAGATAAACAACATATACATACATACAATGGAATGTTATTCAGCCTTAAAAAGGAAGCAAATTCTGACACATACTACAACAATGATGGACCTTAAAGACATTATGCTAAGTGAAATAAGGTGGTCACAAATGAAGAAATACTGTCTGATTCCTCTTATATGAAGTTCATAGAGTAGTCAAATTTATAGAGACAGAACGTAGAATGGTGGTTGCCAGGGGCTGTGGGGAAAAGGGTAAAGAGGAAGTAAAATTTCTCCTCAACCCTCATAACGTCTCTGGCTGGGACCGACATAAGACAGATCAATAGGAAAAAAAATACAGATTTTATCCAGTAATTTCTACATGTATGTAGACCCACACAGTGAAGACCCAAAGAAGTAGTTATAGCCCAATGCTTATATACTAGGTTGGACAAAGAGTAATAAACTATGAAAATGTGATCAAACAAAGGGTTTGGTTTAGGGCAGTTAATCATGGAGAATCAACTACAAAGATAAGGGTTAGTTTAACAAAGTGTGTTTGTACAGATTTCTCTTGGCCTCAATCCCCTCTCTCTGGTGATAAGAATGTTTCTTCTCCCTGATACAGGAAGGACATGTTTCACATGGGAGTTTTATCTCCTGCTTTCAGGAAGAAAAAGGAAGGTCAGAATGCCCTTTGTGCATCTGCTGTTTTTCAAGTGCCTTTAACTCAAAATCATATGCCAAAGCGGCACATTTGGGGATGGTGTGCTCTGAACCCCTCACAGGGAGAATTGGGAATTAGTGTTTAATGGTTACAGAGTTTCATTTGGTGAAGATGAGAAGTTCTGAAGATGGGTGGTGGTAATGATTGCACAACAAGGTGGATATACTTAATTCTATAGAACTGTATATCTTAAAATGGTTAAAATGATGAATTTTATACTATGTCTATGTTATCACAATTAAAAAAGAGTTTCACTACAAAGGGGGCAGATAAATGGGATAGTAGTTGGCAGGGCACATTCACCTCTGTATCAGTTCTAAAAGTCTATGGAGGAAAGCACTGAAGAAATTTATAAAAGGACGTTGCTAGCAATACCTTATAAGGGAGAGTGCTGAAGCCACACCTCCCTTTTGTCTCTACATTCCAGATTCAAGCCCTGTGCATTTAAGGGCCCAGAGATGGCTGTGGTCAAAGACAAAAGTAATTACCAGGGATATGAACTCAGGTCAACCAAAATGTCTGTGGGACTGGGAAGGACCTGGGGGTGCCATATCACTCATTAATTTCTAATTGTTTTAAAAAATTCTCTTAGGAAGTAAGATACTTAAATGACACTTGATCAGCAGCATATTCTCTCTCCTGGTATGTTAGGCACATGGTTGGCCAAATCTTAATTGTAATCACTTTTGTAGTAGAGTTAAAACGTTAAGAATTCAGAGGTTCATAGCAAAGCTGAACAACTTTGCCACGAGAGAGTGCCCAAACTCTCCCTCTCAGGATAGTAGTGGCCACGGAGTGTTTTCTTTTATAAAAAGTCCGTATTAGTATAGATATTAGTGTGAAATATTAGCATAGATGTAGCATACTCTATTTCTTTAGACATCTTTATACGATTGCCCTACTCACAGCATTAATTGATATAATGAGAAGAGAAACCAACTTAAATGTTAGTGGGCAGCTGCGACTCACCTGCAGTTCATTTCTATTGGAATAGAATATGCATTTCTATTGGAATAGAATATGGAATAGGAAGCAGCCCCAAAGTGGACAGTTCTTCCCATTTTTTAAGGCAAACCTAATACTGCTTGTCCTCACATACTGGCAACTAATCCAAACATTTTTAAATGCCATGTACACTTTACTAGACAAGCCAAACAAAATATGTCTCTGGATCGTGCCCTATGGCTACTGGTTGCTGAACTCTGGCCTAGAGTTACTCAGTTTACAGGATTTGCAGAAATTTGTCCACTGTCACAAAAAAGTATTGTTTAGCCTAGCGTTTTTCTGAACTCATTTGAAAACCTTAGTCCATTTTTCATATTTAGCAACATTCCAGAAAAATGCCAAGGAAACTGAAGAGGCCCGGATCAGTGCCTCTCACTAAGATACTGAGTGTTTTTTTAAACTTAATTTTGTTGAAAGTGAGATTCTTACCCTATAAATAAATATAACATTTAGTCCAATGTCAACCACCTAGTATTAAAATTTTTAGACTAACCACAGTTATTATTTAATAAATAACTGATAGTTTTGCATTTACATACATAAAATACTATGAGAGGTAATGTAATACCTATTTAATAGAGTTATTGTGAGAGTTGGATAAAGTAGTGTATGTGAAAGTATTTTGTAACTATAAGTGATAAATACATTTACAGTGTCATAATAGTTAACAAAGATTATTAAAATAAGATCTGTCTTCTAAAAATCAGTGAGTATATAAAATATACATATATACAATCTATACGTGTGTGTTTCTATGTGTATTTTCTCTTCAGCTGTGCCTAATATGCTATTAACCCCATCCACCCATGAGTTCTTAATTGGTTATTATATTTTTCAGCTTTATTTCTATCTGATTCTTTTTTTATATGTGCTCTAGTGTGTGTGTGTAGTTTCCTCTTCTTTGCAAAAATTCTTAATTTCCTTGGATATAGTGAGCAGAATAATTTGAAACTCTCTATCTCCCTATGTTTATGTTTCTATCACTTGCTGTTTCTGGTGGTTCCCACTGATGTTCTCTTGAGGCTTTGTGAATCTAATTTTTTTTAATTGTATCAGACATTGTATTTGAAAAATAGTTTTTAAAAAGAATTTGAGGTGTAAAATGACTATCTATCACGGGAGGAGATTGACGTACATTTGTTTCTATCATAGACTTGGGAACAGCAACACTTGGGATCACCTTAATTCCATTTCAGGAAGTGAGATAATTTGAAGCTGTGTTCCAATGTACTGGTATAGGTCTACTTATATAAGGATAATCCTTAATCCTGGCTTGCAGCCTTTTTGGGCCTTAACCAGTAACCTTACTTTAGAAAATGCTGGATTCTGAATTTTGAAACCTTATCCCCCAGAAAGCTATCAAAAACCCTGATCAGTCGCTAAGCCTCTCAGATGCCTCTTGTAGAATTGGTAAGTTCCCCCTCCAGCCTCTCACACCCCGCAAGAGTGGGGGGAGTATGGGGTTTACCTCTTTGGATTTATGTCTTCTCCCAGATAATCACAGCAACTCCTGATAGGAGTGTGTTGGGCAGGCGAGGGAACATAGAAGGTGTTTGTAGACTAACCTAAGAAATTCAGGGAAAGCTTTCTGCAAGAAATTATCTGTCTTGTCTTATAATTAAACCAATGAAAAAATAACATACACACGTATTGGTTTTTATCTGCTGTATATAAACACGATAAATGTTTATTGTAGAAAAGTTAGAAACATATACAGTATATAAAGAGAAAATAAAAAATGATTTATATAATCCCACAATCAATTTACCTTTTGGTGGGCATTTGCTTAGTCTTTTCACTACCAGATAAATGATATGTACACTAAATATTTGAGATAATCCCACATATACAATTGTATATACTTTTTATATGATATTGTAACATAAGCATTTTCCTGAATTATTAAGAGCAATTTCCAAACAATTTTTTATGGCTACACATTGTATGGGTATGACATTATTTACTTATCTATATTCCTATGAGCCCTTAGGTTCTTTTCATTTTTTACTAATATCAAAAAATAGGGGTGACCGGTTAGCTCAGTTGGTTAGAGCGTGGTGGTGATAGTGCCAAGGTTGCCGGTTCGATCCCCACATGGGCCAGTGTGAGCTGCACCCTCCTTAAAAGAGTCAATTGTAGCATGAAAGCAATGTGTTACCAATCAGTGAGTATGGCTGTTCCCAATTAAAAAAATAATAATGTTGCAGTTAGCAATTTTATACATAGATATTATACATCTTTTAATTATATTTTAAGATGGATTTCTAGAAGTAAATTACTAGGTTAAAGAGTATTAAATATCTTTAAGACTCTCATATGTTTTTTATAGTCATACAAGGAGTACAGAATCTAACGAGCTGGAGGAGGAAGCAAGACTACCTACAGTAGCTGTATCTGAGGAGAAATATGAGTTCCACTCATTTGGCATCTCACAAACTCCTGTTGTTTCCAAATTTTCCAATAAACTTAAATTCTCCAAAATATACCTGCAAAAGAGCCTATTTGAAGAATACAAATTCACTGCTGCTGAAATACTCTATGAACTTGATGAGACATTGCAGAAATACGCTGGGTATAACATTACTTTCCCTGTGGGAATTGCAAATCTTGTGAATTACAGTTGGCATGATCTTATTGAAGGAGCTTATAAATGTGCAACCAAAAACTTAATGTTGAAGGAACACAATGCCTTGCAAAGCAATTGCAATTCCAAGACCATAGTTGGCAAAATCAGCAGCTGTTCAAGAGAAGAGTATGATAAGGAGAATCATCTGGTGAAAGCGAAAAAAGACCATCACCATGTTGCGTCAAGTGAATCTATGGAAAAAACATGTAAGTAGAAATTACTAGTTTTATAAATAATTATCCAGGTTAAAAAATAAATAAAAGCAGCAGATAAGTAAGATATTGACAAAACATCATATTGTGATAATTTGGTTTGTGCTAATCATGTTTATTTTTAAATTTTGTATTTTTTTCAATTACAATTGACATTCAGTATTATTTTATATTTGTTTCAGGTGTACAGCATAATGGTTAGACATATATAAAATTTATGAAGCGACCTCCCCTGATTGGTCTAGTACCCACCAGACAGTATACATAATTATTATAATATTATTGACTATATTCTCTATGCTGTACTTTATATCCCCTTGACTATTTCATAACTACCAACTTGTACTTCTTAATCCCTTCACCTTTTTCACCCATCATCCCCACCCCCTTCCCATCTGGCAACCATTAGTTTGTTCTCTGTGTCTATGAGTCTGTTTCTGTTTTGTTTGTTTATTTTGTTCTTTCGATTCCACATATATGTAAATAAGATCATATGGTGTTAGTATTTCTCTGTTAAATTTATTTCACTTAACACAATACCTTCCAGGACCATCCATGTTGTCACAAATGGTAAAAGTTCATTCTTTTCTATGGCCAAGTGATATTCCTTGTATATATGTATCACCTCTTCTTTATCCAATTGTCTATTGATGGGCACTTAGGTTGCTGCCATATCTTGGCTATTGTAAATAATGCTACAATGAACATAGGGGTGCATATATCTTTCTGAATTAGTGTTTTAGATTTCTTTGGATAAATACCCAGAAGTGGGATTGCTGGGTCATAAGTAAGTTCTATTTTTAGTTTTTTTAGGAACCTCCATACTGTTTTCCATAATGGCCGCACCAATTTGCAATCCCACCAACAGTGCACGAAGGTTTCTCTTTCTCCACATCCTCGCCAATACTCGTTGCTTGTTGATTTATTGATGACAGCTATTCTGACAGGTGGGAGGTGATATCTCATTGTGGTTTTAATTTGCATTTCTCTGATGACTAGTGACATGATGTTGAGCATTTTTTCATATGTCTGTTGGCCATCTCTACGTTCTTTTTGGAGAAATGGCTATTCAGGTTCTCTGCCCATTTTCAAATTGAATTGTTAGTTTTCTGGTATTGAGTTGTGTAAGTTCTTTATAAATTTTGGATATTAGCCCCTTATCAGATATTTCATTGGTGAATATATCCTCCCATCATTTTAGTAAGTTATTCATGAATGTCAGGAGTAAGATACAAAAATTTATAGTGCTTTCAGTTCATAAAGCATCTACTATGCTTCATATCTATGTGATATGAAGTCTTTGCCTCAGGAGATCTTACAAATTCTCTTTGTAAGATCAACAGTCCAACAAAAAATGATGCTAGCCACATATATATTTTTTTAAACTTAATTTTAAGATAATTGTAGATGCACATGAAGTTGTAAGAAATAATACAAAGAGATCCCATAGACCCTTTATCCATCTTCCCCACATGGCAGCATCTTGCAAAACCCTAATGCAATATCACAACCAGGATACTGACATTGATGCAGTCAAGATTAAAAACATTTCTATCACTGCAAAGATCAATCATGTCGTCCTTTTGCAGCCAAGACCACTTCTCTCCTGCCCCCACCCCCGTCTTTAACCCTGGCTGGCAACTACCTATGTCGCCTCCATTTCTGTATTTTTGTCATTTCAAGAATGTTAAGTAAATGGAATCATACAATGTCTAACTTTTGGTGATTTCCTCTTTTTTCAGTTAGCTTAACTCTATAGAGATTCATCTGCACATATCAGTAGTTTGTTCCTGTTTATTGCTTAATGGTATTCCATGGTATGGATATATCACAGTTTAACTATTCACTCCTTGAAAGACATCTGGATTTTTCCCTTCCTTCTTCCCTCCCTCCCTTTCTCTCAGTTTTTGGCTATTATGAAAGCTGCTAAAACATTTATATACAAGTTTTTGTGTAAAGATGTTTTATTTCTCTTTGATAAATGCCCAAAAGTAGAGTTGGTGGGCTAGGGGTCTAAAATATTTGCTGATAACAATTTCAGTAAACTTAATAGGGAAATATGACTGGCACAGCCATGCAACTAAAAAAGGATGAAGAATCTCACCAGAGATTAGCACTATATAGTGAAGAACACTGGTAGACCCTGATTTTACCCCCAGAGTGAAATCTAATATTCAAGACTTCAAGGTTTCTCATTTCAACTTCTATTGTATTGAATATATACAAGCAAGATTAGATGTAGCAAAAGAACTGACAGTTTAAATAATAAAATCATGAATTTATAGGTCATAGGGAGCTTTCTTTACATTCATTCATCCTGATGTCCCTACGAGATAGCTAATAGGATTTCTGTTTCACGGAGAAAACAAAGATTCCAAAGGACTGAATAACTTGCCCAAAGTCATACAGTTTCTGATAGATCTATGGCCCCAACTCTGGTTTTATGACTCCCAGTTCTAATGTCCTTTCTGCTACTTTATCCATCACTGCCATTCTACTATCCTGATGATGATAATGATATTGACAATAAGAATAAGTTGTAGTTGTAGTTATCCCTACAACTACCCCTCTGAGATAGGGAAGTAACCTAGTAAGCCTTTGCTTGTAGGTTTCCTGGGTCCAAATCCTGGCCGTTGTACTTACTAATTGTATAACTTTGAACCCGTTTTATAAACCTCTTTTTGCCTCAGTTTTGTTATCGCTAACATGGTACTACTAATTATACCTCCTTCCAGGGTTGTTCTGAATATTGAATAAGTTAACACTAAAGCACTTGGAAAAGTATCTAAACGTAGTAGTCCTTCATATGTATTTATTGTTGTTTTATTATTATTACCCCCATTCTCTTGTGTGATCCTCATAATATCCTTCTGATATATATGCGTAGGTATTAACATTGGTTCCTAATGGTTCATGAGGCCCAATACATTTGTCTGAAAAAGATGGTTTCAGAAATACAATTTTACTTTTTAAGGCCAAGTGATTGCTGTTAATAGAGCAGTTGAGATGCTTTATAGCAGTGGTTCTCAAAGTGTGGTCCCTGAACCAACGCATCAACCTCACTGGGAACTTCTTAGAACAGCAAATTTTCAGGTGTTACCCTAGACTTACTTGATTTCCTCATCTGGAAAATGAGGATGATTAATGGTAAACTTTGTTGAGAGAATTAAATGATACAATGCATGTAATGTACTTAGTATAGTACACACAGTAAGTACCCAATAAATATGTCATGGTTACTATGCAGATTCTTACCTATAGCCATACTTCTTTTGCTTTTTTATCATTATAATTTCCTCATCTTATTTCTTTTTGATGGAACCTATTTGTTATGGCATCCTGGACTTAACGGACCTCCTAATTCATATACAATTGACCCTTGAACAATGTGGGTTTGAACTGGGTGTGTCCACTTGTATGATGCGAATTCTTTACAAAAAATACTGTAAATATATCTTCTTTTCCTTATGATTTTCTTAAAACATTTTCTTTTCTCTAGCTTCCTTTATTGTAAGAATATAGTATGTATAATACATATGACATAAAAAATATGTTTTAATCCCCTGTTTATATTATTGGTAAGGCTTAAAGCCAATAGTAGTCTATTAGTTGGTAAGTTTTGGGGGAGTCAAAAGTTACACTTGGATTTTCAACTGTGCCGGTGGTCGGCGCCCCAACTTCTGCGTTGTTCAAGGGTCAGCTGTATAAAGTTTAAGAAGTTCCATGAGTTTTGCTTTTTTTTTTTTTTTCAAAATGTCTCTACTTTTTTTGTTTTTAGACAGCTTTTAAAACATTTATTTTTTTCTCTACAGGATGAATCCATTCCACTTCATAGATAAAGTTTCTTTCTTAGATTTACGGTTTAGCACCAAACTTAATAATGATACAGAGAGGCCTTGAGTCCTTGTAGCCTTTTTTTTTTTTTAAACCAGGAACAGACTGCTTGCTGAGTGTTATACAACTGCTAAAAGAAGAAGTGAAAATAAAACATGAGTGTTTTGTCAGTAGTTCTCATGTGGAAGAGGAGTTCTTAGAACAAAAGCATCAACACAGTCTTTTAAAGAAATTATGCAGAGGAATTTTCAATTTAAAAAGCTGATTTTAATATCCAGAGCAAATGAAAATATTTCATGTGTCATTTTGGGTGTTGAGGGAAAATTTTACTAATGCCTTGGTGAAAATATTAAAATATGACAATTGGATTTTCTGTTGATGATGATCTAGCAAACTGCTCTCTTTTCTTCTCTTCCCCTCTCTTCATCTTCCTTCTTCTTCCTTTTTTCCTAGCTCTTATCAGCAAAAAGCGGTGTTCCCAGATTTCCCAGGATAGCAGTTTACCTGTTGTGTTCCACGTCTCACTGTCATCCAAGATCTGTTTAGAAAATGGTAAGATCCCTTAACCCACCCAAATCAGAGTTGACTTTGATAAGCAACCAAAGTGAGAATCACTTCCATTCCTTGCATTTGGAACATTTCTCCCTGTCATCCTCTTACATAGCTGCAATCAGAGCCAGACATTTAGGTTCAATGGATTCCAAGTCAAACTTTTCAAAGTTATCCCCCTCTAACCCAGCTCTTCCTGGTTTCTCCACGCTTGTACCCTGGGAGATTTTTCTTCATGGTTTAGAGAAACCAGCTTGGATAACAATGACATGCATGTCCCTAGAAGATCACCCTAGGGCCTATCACAAAAACATACCACCTGGACTGAGAACCAAGGCTTCTGTGTTAAAAAGCAAAAATAGATTATTTAATTGTTTGCATGTTATAAGGGAGAAATCCCAGGGAAGATCATGATTGCACAAATCTAGAAAGAATGCTGTCTATCCATAAAGGAGGTTAAAAGAGGGAGAAGGTATGGATTGTTAGGAAAAGGGAAACTTCTCATTCCTTGGGACACAACATAATATAGCTAACTGGTGCATGACTCAAAGAATGAGCAGGAGTTGGGCCTGACTGCCACAGGTCTCGTATATTTGCTTTTCATGACCTTTTCATCATAGTTCTAACAACCTTAAAAACTATTGAAAGATTCTGCTTCTAGAGAATGTGCTTGTGGGTCAAGTGTTCCTTCTATTTCTCCCTGTTCCCTGCATAGTCTGCTGAATTTAATGTATTGAGGGATCAAAATTTAGGATTGGAACTGGCTCACTAGGGTGTAACAGATAGTGAGGAAATAAACCCAGATACATATGCTAAGAACAAGCTCAGTAAATATGGCAAAACAACAAATAGGAATAAAGTAAATCATAAGGTAACAAGAAAGCTCAGCATGAACGTGTCCCAGAATCCAAATAAGTGGGTCAAGTCCAGTGACAGGAAATCCCTCAGCAAACAATTGAATGGCAAACAGGTGGTCAGCCCACTAGATAGTCTGTGAGCAAGGAGCAAGGCCTTGGTCACTGAAGGGCAGGACTGAAATCCCAAGCTGGGAGGTTGGAGCCAATTCAAACATTATCTAATCCTAAGTAAACTGAGATGGAGTTTGTTTAGTCCTTCCACTCTAAGGTTAGGATGGTTCTCATGATCCAATAGGGATGAACCTGCATGTGATTATGTTAGTAAGGAATCTTTCAACAGTAAGCAACAACTCACAGTAGCTTAAGCAACAAAAATAATTAGTTGCTCATATCCTGGAAGGTAGCTCACAAGATTCAAGGAAAACCTGCAGGAACAATGTACCAGGCACAATGTGGGACTAACCATGGCAGGGACTTTTATCTTCCCATTTCTGCTTGTCTGAATTCTACAGTTAGTCTCACGCCACGTGGTGAAGATGGCCACTGCCAGCCCTAGATTCACCTGCTCCCTGCTTAGGAAGAAAGTGCTTTCACCTGCCCCCACCAATGTCCATGTGTCAGTCCCAGGTAATGACTCTGATTGGCTCTATTTGAATCAAGTGCCCACCCTGTGGTCTAATCATGGTTGCCTGGGAGATGGAGTAATATTATTGGTCAAACCTGGGTCACTGGCTCACAGGTGGAAAGGAAATATAATTGTCAGCCCAACTTGAGTCACATGGGATAGGAGTGGGATGATACATCAAAGGAGGGGAGGTCAAGCAGTTCCATAGTTTTGGGAGAGAAGGTAAAGCCTGTCCTTAACCTATGGCTAGGAATGGGAATGGAGGTGATGAAAAAAATGGAGAGAAGCCACAATGCCCTGATTCAAAGTTTCACCTGGAGCCATGGCCAAATAAAGAGCTCATGGCTAAGGCAAACCTGGAAATAGAGTAAACAATATACACATTCTCATAACAACTAATGTTTTAAAACACTTATGCATAGGGAAAAAATTCTGGAAGGAGCTACACCAAAATGGCAACAGTGCTTGTGTGGTAAGATTCCATGTCCCCCTTCCCCTCTTTCATATCTTTATTTTTCAAATTTTCTTCTGTATGTAATTTACTGGTTTGTTAAATGGACTAGACTTGGGAGGATGGAATAAAGAAATGGTCCTCGAAGCCATCTGTGAACCTTTCCATATGTTCACTACAAGGATAGAATTTTACAAGGGAAGAATGATAGAATTGAGAGGCCTTAGAGATGATCTCATTCAGTTCTGTCATTTTGTAGATGAGAAACCTGAAGCACAGAGATGCTGAGTATCCAAACTGGTTAGTGGGAGACTCAGGAACAGGACCCAAGTCTATTGACTGCTGAGAACATGTTTGCTCTGGTAGACAGAATTCTGTCCCAAGACTGGGGGATGGTGAAGAATGTTCAGGGATTCTTAAAAGGCCTCTAATACTTCAAATGTCATCATAGGGGTTTAATTCCTTGGGACTTAATTCCTTGGGGTTAAAAATTTGATCGCATTTCAGAGCAAATCTCCTTAAGGAGAGGTAATTAATTCTTAAGCTGATAATTACTTTGGTTTGAATATGAATGGATTTTGTTTCCTTTTTCAAGTACATTTTGGTAGACTGATGGTTGGGCAGGATTTACCCAGTGAGTACTGACTCAGTGTAAATTTTGAAATATCACTTTTGTATTGATATGTGTGTCTTTTTTTTTTTTTAAGGTTGGATCTTTCAACATCCTTATTCAAAATTGGAAATTCTGAAATGGGAGACAGTCCTCAGTATTGCTGTGAAGAAACTACAGGGAGCCATGATTCAAATGTAGGGAGTCCTCTTCAGTCTTCAGAATCATATACTGTTATGAGGCATATGATACGGTAGATACTCAAGAAGAGATGCAGAGCCTATAGGACCCTGAACTCGTCACCCTATCCCCCTTGCCTATTGTATCTGTAATATGAAAAAATTCATACACATACAAACCCTTCTTTTCCAGGTAACTCATGGAAAAGTCACTCTGTGATACATGACTTATCAGTCAATCAGCCTTGTCATATGACCAGTCCAGGATCATGTGTGACAATGCTGGGGAGGAGGAGGGAAAAAAGAAGTAGTCAAGGAAAGAAGAGCCAGCTGTAAGCAAAGTACTGTTCTAAGGAAACATAAAACCAGTCCTTGGGTTCAAGGAACTTGTCACCTAAAATGGTAAACTAAACATCTCAGCAAGTTAACAATCAACAGAGGACAGATCAAACACTTAGGAGGTGATAACAACAATAGCACTAAGCAAGTAAAAAGTATTTTTCATAATAACACAGTACCCTCAGAGGTAGTTTCCTGAAACAAATGGGTTTAGAACCAAGGAGAGATGACTTGGCAGAGTAGATGGGAGATGAGAATTTAGCTGGCACACAGCAACAGGGTGAGTAAGGCGTTATTATACATGACCCATAGTAATAAACTGTGTCAGGGGAGTGGTTCTTTTTAACAATGAGAATTGCTAAAGTTGGTAGAATTAGTTCCCAAGGGATTTGTCATATACAGAATCCCAGCTTTAATAAGAGCACAGGTAATTTTTCAATATGTGCATTATAAAACATTTCTGTAAGAATAGCAGCCAAATCTTAACATCCCCTGGTTACCGGGCATAGAAATACCATGGAGATTAAATGAATGCTTGTTAGATGAAATGCAATTTTAGGCAAATCAGAATTATCAGCCTTTTTAACCTACCGAATTTCTACCACACTTGCTAAACGCATAATATTATAGAAGTTTAATATCAAGTTAGACCCAAGGAAATTTAGGGAAGGAAGAAAGAATCCTTTGTAACCCCAGTGGCAGGTCCATGGTCTAGATTTTAGATTTATCACAGGAAGTCTCATCTGACAGATGTAGTGAACCCTCCCCTCCTAGACCAGATCCCAAGGCACTCCTCAGAACACAGAACAGCACATTCTCTTTTTTTTAGCTGAGCCATCCTGCCACCTGTTGGCAGCTCAGCTCAGGCCGGGCATCGAACCGGCGACCCTGTTGCTCAGACCTTGTACTCTTGAGAGAGTTCTTAACCAACTGAGCCACTCGGTTGGCCCCACAGCATATTCTCCAGACTGTTCACCTAACCTTTTGTTTGAGTTTGAATCAGATCTCTGGGCCAGAGCTGGTGAGGCTCTAGAGCAGCGGTTCTCAACCTGTGGGTTGCGACCCCTTTGGCGGTCGAACAACCCTTTCACAGGGGTCGCCTAAGACCATCTGAAAACAAAAAGATATTTACATTACGATTCCTAACAGTAGCAAAATTATAGAGTAGCAACAAAAATAATTTTATGGTTGGGGGTCACCACAACATGAGGAACTGTATTAAGGGGTCGCAGCATTAGGAAGGTTGAGAACCGCTGCTCTAGAGTCCTCTGATTCTACTCATATTCTATATAGACCATAGTGGTGCAAAAGCACTAGCCTGGAAATCCCAGGCTTGCTTCTAATTCTACCCCTGACCCTGCCATTCCTTAGCTGTGTGACCAGAGGTACAAGGGTCAGTGTCATGTAAATGTTTAGAGCCCAAGCTTTGGAGTTCACACAACTCTCATGCTCCCATTTGCCAACCATGGGATTTGGGGCATTCACGCCGCTTCTCAAACCTAACTTTCCTCATGTAAAATGGGGACCCTACTAGTATCTATCACATAAATTGTTGAAAACATTAAATGAAATAATGCAGCTAAACAGCTTAGCACAATCTGTAGAATACTATAGTAAATGCTCAATAAACAGTAACTATTATTTAGCAATTATTGTTCCCTTTTCTGTACTTTGGCTCCTTCATCTGTAAAATGGTATTAGATATTCTACAAGCATCCTTCTGTCCCTACAGTCAGTGGATATCCCCACCATAAGGAATTTAGTTTAGAACTAGATTCTTAGGCCTATTTTACTTGAGATGATTTGAGGTATAGTTCCCTTTCTATTCCAGCCTCTGTCTTAGAGTGTTCTGGATACCAGAGGGCTGGCATAATTGGGTAACTTCTGACTTAGAGAAGGACTGTGTCCTTAAGTCCTGGCAATAACTTTTCCTGGAAATCACCACCCATGTGAAACTTTCAAGAAACCACCTTGTGCAAGTGTTAGGGCTGCTTTGTTGAACTAATCAACTTGGTGATAATCATCACTGCTTGGAGAAATCAGAGGTCAACTTCTGGTCCTTAAGCAAGAGGGGAGTAAGACCACCGTCACTGCCAACACTTTGAGAAAAGGCAGAGAAGAGGCAGTCTTTGTTGGCATGGGAGGCTGATTAGTCTTAAAACAATGACTAAATTGTTTTAGGGACCTGTTAAAGGGGTTAAAAAAGGAAACACTGCATTTAAAAGGGTAATGGAGAATTTTCCTGAATCATAGCTATCTACTCTGACTATTTAAGTAATGTGGCATTTATATAATGTAAGAGATTTTGCAATGGAGTTTTTTGCACTGGAGCTTTTGTATCTTAATTTTTGGACTTATTGGTAAAGAGGTGGAGTGTACCTTTTTTCTCCCATTGATTATAGGAATTTACATTTTAGAGGCATACTTAACCTTTCTTTTAAGAATAATCCAAAAGGTCCATTTGTGGAAAGTCACAGAAAAATAGAATCATGTCTAGGCATTGAATGAAAGGGCCAAGGTTTAGGCTTGGAGAATGGTAATTAGACTAGCATTTCCAGTTGGTTTATAAATAAGTGTTGTTAAGCTGATATTCTGCTAGCCTTTGATGCTTATAAATGGAGAGGCGTGCATGTGTTTTGGTGTGGGGGAAGAGTGACAATCTATAAATGTGTTGTTTTTGTCACATTGTTCAAAAATTTTGCCCACTCGCCTCATTTTTGACAGTGGGATACATTTTCATGGACTATGAGAAAGAAAGGAAGGAGCAACAGGAGGAGGAAAAACAAGAAAAGAGACAAAGGGGAAGAGAGAGAAAGCTGTTGTTAATCAAGCATTTCCATTTTCCAGCCACAAGAGTCAAATTTGGCCCTTGCCCACCCTCCTGGCTCTGGTTCCTTACCCCACAAGATTCACTGAGAATGGCCCCCTCCTGCTTCTCTGAGAGGGGCCAGTGATGCTTGAAGATTGCTAGGGACTCCCCCACCCAGCAGTCCCCAATGGTGTGGCTATTATATCTCGCCCACCTTTCTTCAATCAGCTGTACTTTTTCCAATTACTTTTTTTTTGTAACCCCTTCCTATTACCCGATTACATTCCCGATTACCTTTCCTTGCTTTATTTTTATTTATTTATTTATTTAGTTTTAATTGGGAAATTAGGGGAGGGGAACAGACAAGTTGCTGTCCTTTTGTTCTTCAGTCTAGTTGTGGAGGACGTTGCTTCACTGGCCCAAGTTGGCACCATCATTGCGCTCTTCCCAGGTGAGGCAGATCAGTCACCAGCTTCTGGATGGCAGCTCACGCTGGCTGCTGGCTACACACGGTAGCCCATGGCAACCCACTGCCACAGGGGCTGCAGCCTACGCCGTCACCAGCGACTCATGGCAGCCCAGCTCCAGGTTGAGCTGTTGTTCAGCATCTTAGCTGTGGAGGGCAGTGTCACTGGCCCTCATATGTGGGATCCGAACCGGGGCCCTCTGGCATCCCAAGCCAGCTCTTAACCAACGCGCCACTCGGCCGGCCCCCAATTCCTTATTTTTAATCCTTTAAAAATTTACCTTTCAGCACGGCTCTTCCCACACCCCAAATCCTGCACTCAACCACTAAATGCATATACACGTGCACACACACACACGCACACACAAACACACACACACACACACACACTCCCCACATCTTCCAAATACTCCAAGACCTTCCTTGAGATATGCCAGCTAAATTTTAGGAATTCTCAAGTGCACCTTAAAATGAAAACCATTGAGGATTCCTGTTTGAATCTGCTCTGAATCGGAAGGGACTTGCTGAGGTCAGCCTTAGACATTCTTTCTTGGTGTTGCTGACATGCTTGCTTGCTTGTTTGTTCGAAGTCTCTCTCTGTGTCCCTGTTGGGAATGCCCAAACTGCTAACTCTTCTCCGAGAAGGTGGCTCCTGCTTCCCCTCATTAGAGTCCTGACACTTCTGATGATTCTCAAATGTTGGTGGTCGTGGATCTGCCCAATTCCAGGCCCACATTCTGCCTTAATAACCAAGGAGCGCAGCTGCCCCGCTTTGGTAGCTGGAATCACTGAGTAAAAATAAGCCAGCAGCCCAGGCAGATATTAAGCAGGTGATGTTGGTCTCCAAGAGAGCTAAGACTGTCTTTTTAGTATATGACCTCTGCTTTGCCAGCCTGACCCTGGAGGCTCCTGATGGCAAGTGCTAGATTTCACTTGGCATCCTCGGGTACATAAGTGTGTGCACATGTGTGTGTGTGTTGGGGGTGGGAAGCTGGGTAACAGCCAGGAAGGTCGGCTTCATGGCTGACTCTCAGCTACAGAAATCTGGTGGGTCTGCATTTTACACTATGCCCACAGCTCCTGTAGCACCTAGCACTAGGAATGTGGGGAGCAGTAGTGTGAAGTGGAGAGAGTAGAGAGTTTGGGGTGGATATGCATGACATTGAAGCCTGGCTTTGCCATGCAGCTGCATAACTCTTTAGGATGGAAATAGATAGCACCTTTCTTATGAGTTTTGTGCAAGACACCTAGTGAATATTTGTGAATGGTTAAATGAATGTTCTAAGAGACTACCTTAATTTCAGGCCCTCAGTCTAAACCCTAGAAGCTTGGTTGTTTCATACTCACCTACCCTCCCCCTTTACTCCCCTATTATTAATGAATATGTGGGTGTGTGCTCCCCTACCAAAATGTAATGAAAACAACTAGCATTTATAGAGTGCATGCTAAATACTGGGGTCCATGTCCCAAGGTCTGTGTGCATTAACTAGAGATGCCTTACATTTCTGTGAGGCATTGTTATCCCCATTTTACAGATAAACAAACCAAGGCTCAGAGGAGTTTACTACTTGGACTACTTTCTACAGTCCCAAGTGGTAGTGCCAGGATTCATATCAGTTCTCATCCAAAGCCTGTGTTGTGTCATGCTGTTCCTGTGGGGACAGGGCCTACTTATTATTCCTGCAGTCCTGCAGCCCCGGGAACAGTGCTTCACACACCATAAGTGCTCAATAACTATTTTTAAAAGGCAGGCACCAATAAGTGCTGGGCTAAGGATTTCAAAATCCAGCTGTCCTGATTTAAAGGAAGCCCACTAGATAGGTGGTAAAGGAGAGGTTACATGAGACCTGAAAAGCCATTTGTGCTCCTGTAGTCCTTGATAAGACCAGGAAATTATCCAAGTCTTCAATTCTTTTCTTTTGAACAGAAAAACAGAAAAAGTGAACCTAAAAAAAGAGGGATTCAACAAACGACTTCTGCGTCACTATAATGATCCCAAAGAGGAGGTGAGGTAGGCCACAGTCCCCAAGGTCCCCCATGTTTCTGGCTGGAGCTGCTGAAGAGGAAGCCTCAGATGCCAGCAGTCAAACAGGCTGACCCAGAGATGAAAAAGTTCCATTATGCCCTGATAGATACGTTCCTCTGTGATCTAATATCCTTGTGAAATTCCAAAGGGAAAGAAGAATGGAGGGAGCCAGTTATGATGGAAGAGGCTGACAGGTGGGGCGGGGCAGGAGAAGTCAACCTGAGAAAGAGATTGAGACATTCTCCCACTTATAAACATTACTTTTTTTTAAAGGGAACCTCTGCTTATAGCCGATATTTTTGTTAAGCACCTGAGGACTCATGTGGTTCAGAGAAAATGAGTTTTCCTTGATTCACTTTTCCTGACAGTAGAGAGAACCAGATGGGGCGTTAGCATCTAAAGAATCTAGTTTAGAGAGAAGAAAGATTTTGTAATAAATTCCCATAAATCCAAAATGAAAAAGACCTCAAGAGTCCATTATAGTTTGTGGAGATTGGTACAGCGAGGTTTTGTGAAATTCTTCACATATCTGTACTTACCTCTTAGCCCTCCTTTGCCCCTATCTGTCCATAGACATTGGTGGGGAGACCCAGTCCTCCTGCAGTGTACCGGAATGACATCCTCCATCAATGCTGAGTATCAACAGGCGATTTTGGTGTCCAGTGACTCACCATTAACAGGATCAGTCTGACCAGACTCCCCTGTTATTATTCACCTGATTGGTTTCAAAGAATTTGGGGCTAAAATGAGGGTGCAGGTAATGTGAACGTATGGGAAGAACATGCAACTGAGAGTCAGGGAACCCATGTGCTGGCCTGGCACTATCATGGTTGTGCTCAGTGATGATGGGAAGTTGACTCTCTGGACTTCCGTTGCATTATCTGTAAAGAGCTGGTTAAAATAATTAAATAGACTGCAAGTTAACGGCATTTTATATAAGAATTATTAACTTCATTGTTTTTATCAGTATCAATTCCTTAACCTTTATTTTATTGATCCTTCTGGCTATCTAGCTGTCTGCAAAGCTGTTCTGCCCTCCCTTAGGGTGGTGTGTACACCAACATATCCAGTGACTTGCCAAATCAAGTTATCCTTGGGACCTTTACACCTTTTGGATGTGGTAGCATTTCTTTTCCTAATGGGTACGTGAGATTCCAGACAAACTAGAATTTATGGGTAAGCTAAGAAGTGAAGGAAGAGCTAAATCCTGACAAAGGGAAGGATGGGAAAGCAATCTTAAATGGTCAATCTAATTGGGAAATCAGGTAAGGAAAATGAAACATACATGTATGTGTTCATGACTATTCCATGTACAGACTTGCAAACCAGAACAGGCAAAAAAGCCATGGGTCTCAAAGAACCCAATTGTGCCATCCATAAGGGACCTATATGAAGGCAAGGCCCCAAGGATGCACAAGGTGGGAACTGAAACAGGGAGACTGCTATTAAGATGAGTCAGATGTTCACTGGGCCTACTACCTGACCCTTTAAGAACTAGATACACTGGCAGGACCCCTATTTCACAACCCATGAAAAGTCTCCTGTCCTTCTAAACATTGCTAAGATCTTAGGGTTTATAAGCTCATGGTCTCCTCTAGCTTTGACATCCCACCTCCTCTGAATCTTGTTCTCCACTCCGTGTCTTGTGTCTGTGGGTTTATTTTGGCTATCTCTTGATTTGAGCCACCTGGGGAATTTCCTCCTTTTCCTGATTTTCACGAAATTTAAAAACTGTTCATCAGAGGTCTCTGTGAGAGTAGCAGAATTTTTTTCTGGTTGGAGCCACGTAACTTGGTTTGAGTTACATAACATTCCCATTAAGCATGACAAGTACATGAACAATGTAAATACTTGGAAATTATATTTATATTATATTACGTATAAACAGTGAAGAACACACAGCAGTCTACATAATGTTATATAGTCATTTAACAAGGAGTATATAGGTATCACTTTTATAATTGAAAAAACAAATATTATTTTAAAAATTCATACATATACATTGTATTTACCCAATAGTGTGGTTGTGAGAAGTAAATAAGAAAAATTACCATGGAAGTTTTTAGTGTTTTCTAAGATAGATAAATAGGATAAGATATAGATAGATAAGTTTTGGAGGGGATGGAGATGTTTACGGCATAGCATGTAGTGATGGTTTTACAGATGTATACGTATCTCCAAACTCATCAAGTTGTATACATTAAATATGTACAGATTTTTGTGTGTCAGTCATAACTCAATAAAGTGACTTTTTGAAAAAGATAAAGATAGATGATAGAGAGAGAGGAAGGAAGGAGAAGGAAGAAAAAGGAAGGAAAGGAAAGAAAGAAACAGAGTAAGAGAAAGACATGGAGATAGATGAGTAGATAAAGAGTTGAAAACTTCCTACGAAGCAGTGGTGCTGAGTGGCAGGAAAGGGGGCAGAGGCTATGTGGGGTGGGGAATTTTGAGAATCCCTGAGTGTAATGGGAAATGCATACAGGCTTAGAATGTATGCACTTGTGACAATGTACAGGCAGGAGCAGATTGAGAGATACTGTCACAGGGAGCATGAGGACTGGGTTTTAAAGGACTACTGCTCTTTACTGCTTTAGGGAACATCCCACAGCATAAATATTTCTTTGTAAAGTCAGAGATTATTCAGTGTAGAGATATAACACTTCCCAAGAATGGGGACTGACCAGGAAGACCTATCCTGTTCTCTGTAATACCAGTGATTTCTCGTCAACCTTGGGAATTGCTCATGAAGATCTTAACCTCAACCTCTTAACCCAGTGCATTCCCTGAACCTAACCCATGCTTGATCTAAAGTTCTTGATTTCCACCATATCCCATAGCCTCCCCCAATTCCAGTCCCATCTCATACCTCAGAAGCCCAGGAAGAGAATGGTTAGGGGTGGAATTATGTGTCAGTGAGGGTCAGGGGGAAGGTCAAAAGTAGGCTGAAGGAATCAGGTGAGAATGTCAAAGTGTCTACAGCCAACCAAGCAGAGCCTGGAGGTTCCTTCAAGACCACCTGTTAGTTTTCTAAGGCTGCCATTACAAACTACCATAAATTGGGTGGCTTAAGACAACAGAAATTTATTATCTCATAGTTCAGAAGGCCAGAAGTCAGAAATCAAGGCGTTGGCAGAGTTGATTCCTTCTGGAATCTCTGTGGGAGTATCCATTCTATGCCACTCTCCTAGCTTCTGGTGGTTGCCAATAATCCCTGGTGTTCCTTGGCTTGTAGACACATCACTCCAATCTCTGCCTCCATCTTCATTCACATTGTCACCTTCTCTGTGTGTCTCTTCGTGACCTCTCCTCTTATAAGTACACCAGTCATTGGATTTAGGGCCGAACCTAAATCTAGGATGATTTCATCTTGAAATCCTTAACTAATTACATCTGCAAAGGCCCTATTTGCAAATATGGTCATATTCTGAGGTTCAAGGTGGACATGGATTAGAGGAAGGACACTGTGCAACTCACTATAATTACTATTCCTCTGTTTTAACCCTTCTTTGTGATATTACTTACCTTCATACCTCTTCCTGCTCCCCTTCCATGTGCTCAATTTCAATTTAGGTGGTGACTCATATTTAAAGCACCTTAGAGGAAAATTTGAACCAAAGACACGTTGAAAATATAAATGCAACACATAAAAAAAGCATGAAAAACATTTTCTGGCCCTTGGAGCTTTAGGGAGAGATGGACATTGTAACTGATTCATAAGGCAGCCTCTCATTGAATTAAACCACCATGTGGATAAACTTATCCTCTAGATTTGCTGAATGTGAATATTTTGAATGAACCCCAATCACATATCTCCCCATATTCTATATTTTTACTTCTCTTGATTCCAAGACCATGGGAATTTAGAGTAAGGTCATCCAAAGAGCAAGGAACACCGCCCCGCCCCCCCGCCCCCCCCGCTGTTTTTTAAAAACCAGTTCCTGGGCCTGCCGAGTGGCGCGTTGGTTAAGAGTTGGCTTGGGACGCCAGCTCTGAGCAGCAGGGCCCCAGTTCGTATCCCACATGAGGGCCAGTGATGCTGCGCCCTCTACAGCTAAGACGGTGAACAACAGCTTGACCTGGAGCTGGGCTGCCATGAGTCACCGGTGATGGTGTAGGCTGCAGTGGAGCTGCAGTGGGCTCCCATAAGCTACCATGAGGGACTGGCAGCCGGCATGAGCTGCCAAGAGCCGCCATGAGTGGCCGTCCAGTGGCCGTCGACCGATCTGCCTCACCCGAGAAGAGCGCAATGATAATACCAACATGGGCCAATGAAGTGACGTCCTCCACAACTAGACTGAAGAACAAAAAAGGACAGCAACTTGTCTGTTCCTCTTCCCCGATTCCCCAACGCTGTTCCCCTCCCCCAGTTCCCCAATTAAAAAACAAAAAACAAACAAACAAAACAGTTCCTAAATATGTTTTTGTGTGTATCTGCCATGTTTAGCATTTCTGGTGAAGCCCATTCTCACTGTTTCCCTTTGTTGGCTGTTTTTATGATCCAAATCACCTGTCAAAATGTGTCAGCAGCTTGCCAGCTAAGAGAATGCAGGTCAGCAAAAAGCTAAAAGAACTAAAAGACTAATGCTTGATCCTCAAGATTCAAACAGAGACAGATTAATGGGGACAGCAGAGTGCCTCGGTGCGTGGCATGTAAACACCTGCCCTTGAAGTGGAAGAGCCTTTCCCAACTTTGATGTTGAGATGAAAAGAAGATGACCGAATCTGGAAGCATTTCAAAGGTTGAGAAAGAGCACACTTTCCTCTCCTAACCCTAGTAGTTCAGCAGTTTCGAAAGGTAGGTTCAGAAACACTGTGTAATTCTATGCCATTTTAACTTGAGCGTCTTGTTCTGTGACACTACAGACAAGTTAGTGTCAAAAGTAACAATTGCTTTTATGAAGAACAAATATACTTTTACTTGATTTTCCAGGTATTGCTAAAGCTAGGTTCTTTGGAAACTATTTCTGGTGAACTTGCTTAAAACATCTACCCTTACTAATCGCTAATATGTATCACTGTAAGCCAAGAGAGCACTTTTTCATGTTACTTAACTTTCCCAGGAACGCTATGTTTAGTTGTAATCCCCAACTGAAGAAACTGAGGCTCAAAGAAGACGTATACCTTTTCTAAGGCCACATGATAGAGAAAAACATTGAAGTCAGTTTCAGACTCTAATTACTGTGGGATTTTTTTTTTCTTTTCTTCTCTTTCCAACCTTTAACACCTTGAGAGAAAGAGAGGTCTGGAGCTGAGTACATACTATGTGAATAATTATCAGAATAGTTGTTACAATAATGATGTAATGATGATGATGATGATGGTGTAGTTATGAGCATGGGCTTTGGGGTTCAAGGTATCTGGCAGCTCCATGTATGTTGGAGCAACAGGGCAACTGGGCCATGTGTCTCCAGTATCTAGCAGGCTCACTCAGGCTTCTTCACATGGTGGCTGGGTTCTTAAAGCAACAAGAGACAATAAATCCCAGTGCATAAGCACTTTTAGAGCCTCCTCTAGCATCATGTTTGCTAATGACTTATTGATCAAAACAAGTCACACGGCCAAACCTAGATTTAGGGCATGGAGAAATAGATTCCTACTCTTCTTGGGATAGGCTGCAAAATATTGCAGCCATTTTTTGCATTTGATAAGGCAACACCTGACACTAAATTATTACTTCTCTCTCTCCCTCTCAACTGCCTCCAATTCTATTTTGATCAATCATGCATAGTAGAATTTGAGAAGTGTAAATATATATAAGATGAAGAAGGATCATTCCAGTTTTAGTCTGTTAACCACTGATGCCTCCTCTTAAGGGTGTTCATGAGAACTTGTTAGGCTTGATTGTCTTCTTTCTCCTGGTTTTGGTCCAGATATTCTTACAGTCTCACCTGGAATTCTGTGTCATCCTCTGAGTCTTTTCTACATCCTGTGTTGGTCCAGCCTGGATTGTTCACTCCCTTTTATCTTAGGTCTCAGGTACGTCACCTACAACTGCTCACAAAGTTCAGACTCTATGAAGTCTGTATTTATATTGCTTTAGTGATTTCTGTCCCTGTTTGGTATTCTATATGATCCCACATGTCCTGTACTTTCTGCAGATGTGAATTCTTCATGTGCTTATTAAAATGTCTGTAAATATCTCCTAGAAATTAATCCTTATGATATGATAATTTACTGGACTTCCTCAGTTATAGGCCAAGTGCTTTAAAGACTTTTTCCTTTGAAAACTTGATGATGCTTCTTTTCTTCACAATAAAGTGTTTTTTTTGCAGCTATAGCTGCAAATATTTGGAATTAACAGATCTCCACTTGCTGCCTTATCCTTGGGTTTCACTATTAAATATTTCACACCAACTTCCACATGAATTGTACTGCCCAATGAGAGTGTGTGTCAAAATAGAACTTGGTGACTTAGAGAGTTTCAGAAGACACCTCCTGCTCAGGCCCCTTCCCAACATCATCTATGACTCACCCCCTTGTTTACTGGCCTTCTGCCTCTCTTCATGTCCTTTGTACATGTTGTTCCTTGTGACTGAAAGCTTGTGTCCCAAGTCTTTATACATGACTGCCTTCCCCTTATCTTTCAGGTCTCAGTTTAAATGTCACCTCCTAGGAGACACCTTTTGTTTTGTTTTGTTTTATTTATTTATTTTTATTCTATTTTATTTTTATTGTGGAATTGGGGGAGGGGAACAGCATTGGGGAATCAGGGAAGGGGAACAGACAAGTTGCTGTCCTTTTGTTCTTCAGTCTAGTTGTGAGGACGACGTTGCTTCACTGGCCCAAGTTGGCACCATCATTGCGCTCTTCCCGGGTGAGGCAGATTAGTCACTGGCTTCTGGATGGCCGCTCATAGTAGCTCATGCCAGCTGCCAGCCACTCACGCTGGCTGCCAGCCACTCACAATAGCTCACGGCAGCCCACTGCAGAAGGGGCTGCAGCCTACACCAACACCAGCGACTCACAGAAGCCCAGCTCCAGGTCGAGCTGTTGTTCACCATCTTAGCTGTAGAGGGCGCAGTGTCGCTGGCCCTCATGTGGGATATGAACCAGGGCCCTGCTGCTCAGAGCTGGCGCCCCAAGCCAACTCTTAACCAATGCGCCACTCAGCCGACCCTGTTTCGTTTTGTTTTGTTTCAGATAGCTTTATTAAGAAAAAATTATATTCCATAAAATTTACCCATTTAAAACACACTATTCAGTGGTTTATAATATATTTACAGAGTTTTGCAACCATCACCAAAATCTAATGTTAGAACATTTTCATCACCCTAGAAAGAAACCTTGTACCAATTAAAGTCACTCACCATTCCTGCACCCTCACCTCCAACCATAGACAACCACTAATTTACTTTCTGCCTCCATAGATTTGTCTATGTCAGACATTTAATATAAATGAAATAATACAATCTCTGGTCTTTCATGACTGGCTTTTTTCATTTAGCATAAAGCTTTCAAGTTTTATCCATGCTGTAGTATGTATAACTTTAGTACTTCATTTCTTTTTATGGCCAAATAATATTCTATTATGTGGATATACCATCTTTCATTTCTCCATCAGTTAATGGACATTTCTTTTGTATTGCTTCAACTTTTTGGCTACTATGATTAAGGTTACTGCGAACATTCACGTACAAGTTTTGTGTGGACATACATTTTTATTTCTCTTGAATAACTCCCTAAGAGTGGAATTGCTGGGTCATATGCTAACTCTAATTTTAACTTTTTGAAGATCTTCCAGACTGTTTTAAAAAAAAACCTTTTCTGACCGCCCATTTTAAGAAGCCCTGTCCTTCCCTTTTCATTACTTTGGTGATGACTTTATTTATTTCTTAGTACTAATCATAATCTGAAATTAAATTTTCATTTACTGGGTCTGTGCTACTAGAATGTGAGCTCATTTATGGGAGAGATGATGTCTTTCTTCTTCACTGCTCTACCCCTGATACTTAGTATGTGCCTGGTATATAGTGAGTGCTTAATAAATATTTCAAGGAGTGAATAATGAATGAACAAGACTTTTGGTAATATTCGTGTCAGGCAATTAGAAATGGGTGGTGGGGATGGGGAGGCTGGGACAGACAGGATTCTAAGAGAGCTAACCATAGGTATTTAATCAAAGGGGATGCATTAGTTAGAATTTTTTTTTTTTTGCTGAAGTAGAGTTAGGATGCTTTATAGCAAGTAACAGAAAAACCCCATTTCAAATTGGAGGTAGAATGGGCTCTAAATGTAGTATAATTTATGATTCAGTGATATCATCAAGGACAAAGGTTCTTTTCATCTCTACCCTTGGCTATCTTGGCATTCTTTCTTCCAAGGTGGTTCCCCTGGTGGCTACCAGAGACACTCACTACATGTTCCTTTTCATGTCTAGCTGGGAGGAAAAAATCCCATTTTCCAATAATAAACTATATGTTCTTCCTTTTAGGCTCTTTAAGCCAACTTAATCACAGGCCCACCCCTGAACCAAAAACAGCTGTCAAGGGCATGCCATGCATCTGGGCTTCAGCTATTCAGCATCTACCCCTGTTAATGGGGATGGGACTCAGTGAGGGATGAAGAGCTGAATGAACAGGAATTTGTTAGGAAGGAAGGGATAGAGAATGGATGCTGGATAGGCAACAAACAGTAGAACAGATAGAACTTGATTCTGGTCAATAGCAATCTCTTAGGATGTGATCAGACGGGAAGCAGCAGGATTTCCAATGCTGTGGTGATATTCAGTGGAGGAAGTGAGGGAGAATTACCTAGAAAAGTGCCTGGCAAACTATTTCTAGAAAGGGCCAGATAGTAAATATTTTAGACTTTTCAGTGCTTACAGTCTCTGTGGTAACTATTCAACCCTGCTGTGTAGCATGAAAGCAGCCATATCCAACATATAAACAAATTGGCATGGCAGTGTTCTAACAAAATTTTATTTACAAAAACAGGCAGTGGGCCAAATTTGGCCTGCAGGTTGTAGTTTGCCTGTTTCTAGCCTAGACTGTAGATAATATCACACTATTGGGAAAACAGCTCAGAAACCATGCTTTCCTGAAGTTGGGTTGGCATTTTCATTCTTGTATGTACCCTTTCAAAAGATATTAGTTGATTCTCTTGTAAGCCTGAAGATTCAATTCATAGACACTTAATATTTATTGAGCACCTACTATGTGTCAGGCCCATTTGCATTTCGTTCTTTATCTAATTGTTCTCTTGTTGCTTTCAAGATTTTTGGTTTGTCATTGGCTTCTAACAGTTTGACTATGATGTAGGTGTGGATCTTTTTGAGTTTATCCTATTGGAGTTTGTTGAGCTTTTTTAGATGTGTAGATTAATGTTTTTCATCAGATTTGGGAAGTTTTAGACCATTATTTCCTTAAATATTTTTTATGCCCATTTCTCTTTACCTCTTCTGGTACTCCCGTTATATTTATGTTGGTGGCCTATAGAACCCTGAGACTTGATCCATTTTTCTTCACTTTTTCCTTTATGTTCTGCAAACTAGATAATCTCTATTGAGCTATCTTCAAGTTCACTGATTCTTTATTTTGCCAGATCAAATAGGCTGTAGGGCCCCTCTAGGGAATTTTTCATTTCCATTGTTGTATTTTTCAATTACAGAATATCCATTTTTAAAATTTTTGTTTCATTGTTTACCTTCCCTGTTTGATGAAACATTGTCATACTTTCCTTTAATTAAAAATAATGATTTCCTTTTGTTTTTAAAGAACATATTTATAATAGCTGCTTTAAAGTTGTTGCCTGGTAAGTCCAATATCTGGGCCCAATAAAAACAACTTCTAGTTCTTGCTTCCCCCACCTTCCACCCCCACCCCCCCGTGTATGGGACACATTTTCCTGTTTCTTTGCATGTCTTGCAATTTTTTACTGAAAACTAGACATTTTAGATACTATATTATAATATTTCTGGATTCTGATTCTGTCCCCATTACATTAGTATATCTTGTCTAATTTTGTCTCTAACAAATAACCTTATTATGTGATATAATGTGTATAACTCATCCAGACAAAAATAGTTTCCTTATGGGAGTTAGACTTTCCCAGTGTTAGTACCTAATAGTCTGACTCTAAAATCTAATAGGGTCCACCTAATTAAGGTATCAATATATAATGACACTTGGGATAGTGTGAAGATAACAAAGAATTGGTTGAGAGGGTATAAGCCTATAGCCTATAGTGATAAACTCCATATAATTCTCTGTAATATACTGATATAAAGTCAACTGCCAAGGATGTTCTAAGGCAGGGGTCGGCAAACTTTTGAGACAAGAGAGCCGCCAGGGGTCAGCAAACTGCAGCTCACGAACTGTGGCTCTGAAGTAAAATTGATAATGAAAATAAAACTGAAACTATCATAATTTAATTTATAAAATTTTTAAAGTATATTATTCACATAATGGTGATTATGTAAAAATATATTTATGACTCTTGAATAATTTTTAAATTGTTGTGAGGGACAGGATTGGCTCTTTCAGGGGTAGGCAAACTTTTGAGACAGAACGTACCCAAAGAGCTGCATGTGGCTCGCGAGCCTCAGTTTGCCAACCCCTGGCAAACTGACTCTGAGGCACCTGAGATCAGTGTTCAGTTTTATCTACTGGTTGGTAGATCTATGTTGGTTCTGGAGCCTCTTGGGAGGGGCTCCTGTGTCGGCCCATGTCAGCCACCACCTGTGACTGGCCGAGGACCACTTGGTAGGAACTACAAAGCGATCCTCAGTTGTTCACTGCCTGTGCTACACCTGGAGGTGTGTGGGAGAGGCTATGCTGCAAACCGGGGATGGCTGCCACCAGGACCAGGCCTGGGGTAACTTTGCAAAAAGCCAGGACACCTGGAGACCTGCTGCCACCTGCCGGCTCACTTAAGGTTCAGCTGCCAATAAAGCCTCGTGTGGTATGCAAGTTGGGTGAGGGAGGGTCTCAGAGAGTCACTAGAGTAAGAAGAGTTGTGGTCACCAAGGTAATGTAGACCCTGGTTTGGTGCCAGTGCTGGGCCTGGAGCAACTAAGCAAAAGTCTCAGAGCACACTGAGGCCAGTCGCTACCCGCCTGGGGCCCATGGATTCTGATAGTTTTCCTAGAAAGAGTGCAATGTGGAAAGGGCTGGCTGCTTGAGAAAGTGCCTCTGGTGGTGCGTGAGTTGGGTTGGGTAGGGTCCCAGCAGAGGCAATACAGCAGAGCAGCGGAGCTCACACAGATGAATTTGATTCATCTGAATCAAATTCAGATTTGGCCTGTGGGGGCGGGCTCAATATAGGAAAGATGGCGCCTGCCTGCCGGCTGCATAGGAGGAGGGCCTCTCACTGGAAAAATGCCAACTGTCCTCCAGTGTTCCCCCTAAAGCCACACTCCTGTCTGCCCTTGTATATCTCCGAGGACCCCAAGTTGCCATCCCTCCTCTGGAGCCCAAGGTGAGTGTCTGTGAGCGAGTGAGTCTGTGCGCAGTTGTTTAAGAGGATGTCTGGGTTTCCTGCAGCCTTCCATCTCACCCGGATGGTTGGAATCCTCACTGTTTTTCACAGCCAGATGTTGTGGGGGCTCCTCTTCCCGGCACCAGTATACCAGGCTGGGAAGCCCGGTGTGTGGGGCTGGGGTCTCTCACTCCTCTGGGGGAAACCTCCACGGCTGAGGTATCTCTCCTGATTCTCAACCACCAAAGGGAGGCTTGGGGCCTGTTCCACATCTCTGCCCCTCCTACCAGCCTTGAAGTGGCTTCTTTATGTTTTTAGTTATGGGACTTCTGTTTGGCTAGACTTCAGATGGTTCTCCAGGTTGATTTTCTATACTATAGTTGCAATTTTAATGTGTTCGTGGAAGGACACAGGCACAGTGTTTATCTACTCTGCCATCTTGGATCTCCCCTTATTAATTGATTCTTATGTGAGCCTTTAGTTTCCTCCAACACACTGCAAATGCTGGCTCTGGCTAAGAGTTGCTGAAGATCTCTGCAACTCTAACCAGAGCATATATATTTAATAAAAGTAATTCATACGTGTGGCAAAAACTTGGGGGGAGAAATTCCATTTTTTCCAAGTAAAATTACAATTGCATCACATGGAAATTAAAATTTTCCTTTCCCCTCAACCTCTTATCCCTTCTGCTAATGTATCCAAGGCAAAGAGTATTTTGTAAATTTTTCAAAATACTGTAGAGTTTACATCCACATACATGCATACATAAACATTTGCTTACCTTTCTCTCTTTCTTTTTATGGCAGGCATTTTAAACTCCTAGTGAAAAAGTACTTCTTGTCCTGAAGTCTGAGCTAAAAATAGAGGCCCTATTTGTGAGGCCGTATGATAATTCCATTGCAACACCATTTACACATCCTCAGAAAGAGCTCAACTGACAGAAAACTGATAACTGGTAAATAAAATGTCATCTATCATGGAATATTCTTCAGTCATAGAACAATGAATGTTATAACATGGATTAACCTTCAATGAATTATAAAAGAATCCAGTCACAAAAGACTACACATTGTATGATTCAATTTATGTGAAATACCCAGAATAGGCAAATCTATATCCACAGGAAGTAGATAAGTGGTTGCCAAGGGGCCAAGAGGGGAGAGTGGGGAATCACTGCTAATGGGTTTGTGGTTTCTTTCTGGGGTGATGAAAATGTTCTAAAATTGATTGTGGTGATAGTTGCCCAATTCTGTAAATATACTAGAAATCACTAAATTATATACATTTTAAATAGTGAATAGTATGACATGTGAATTGTAGCTCAATAAAAGCTGTTATATTAAAAAAAGAGACAGAGCTCAAAGTATTAATATATAATTTGCTGTCTTACATTGCATGGTTAAAGTAGATGTCATTATTTCCATTTTGCCTATAAGGAAATTGGACCTAAACCTGGTATTCTTTGTTTACAAATTTATGAAATTTTATAAAAATTCCCCTGGTAATTTAAAGATTAAATTAAAAATAAAAGCTGTAAATAAAAACAATAATAGGGCCACATGATTTTTGAGATATTTTTTAGTACCAACTTACAGATTTACAGAATTACAAGTCAACAAAATTAAAATAGAAATAAAATTGCATCCCAAATCTTGACTTTCTGGGTAGAAGCCAGATGTTCAATACCCTGGTCAGACTTTAATATTGCCCAAGAGCTTAGTTTATACTGGGAAATTGTCCCCTTGATTATTTGTTACATAAAATTAAATGTCCAAGATGAGAATTATGTCAATGAAGCAAACAGGAGATGACAAAATTTCTTCCAACTTGTGGTTGCCTTCCTCATCTTCTCCCTGTCTTCTTTGATAATAGTAACTAAGCAGATGAATACAACACCATCTGCTAATGGTATTTTGGGAACTTCACAGAAGCCCCAAATGCTAAGCCTCACAGCTAAGTCCTGCCCCTGTGTAATTTCATCCTGGGCATCACAGACCATGTCTTGGCAGAGGGTACTGTCTGCTTTCAGCAGAAGTCTCTGAAAGAGAGAAGGCAAAACAAAACAAAACAACTTCCTCCAAAGGGATTTCATTATTTAACTATTAATGATCTTTCCAACCAGTCTTCTTTTTGTGCATCTGTTGTCCCACCAAAGGGAAATCTTGGTGAGAAAGCTCAGCAGGAAAATGAATAAAAGGATGGTGTGGCCTGGGACCCCTGCTGCCAGGATCCAGTGTACAGGGAAAGCCGCGCAGGCAGAGAGACAGCTGCTCTAGCTAGCGCTCCTACTGCAGTGTGCGGGTGTGTGGTTAGGGTCTCCCCTGAGGGTCCTCACAGGAATGAGAACAGCTGAAGGCTGGACGCCCAGGGTGAGTGAAAGGGTAGGCTGTTCAGGAAAGGAATGCGCCCTAGGTATCCAAGGCTTGGGACTTACATTTGCTTTTTTCAATGGTTTGATCGCTTTGCTCCTCCAGCCTATTAAACTGCAAGCTTCTCAATTAAGCCAAAAGCACCCCTTTTATACTGTGAAGTGTTATTGTTCCATTAAATGCTGAGCCTCTCTGTTGAACTTTACATTAGGCTGCAGGTAGTTTATTTACTAACCTCCCTTAGCCTGTTTTCTCATCTGGGAAATGGGACTTGTAATGCTTATAGATGGAATTGTTAATAATAAAAGTCAATACCTTTAGAGAACTTATAAGGTGCCTGGCTCTGTAAACTGCTTTACATGTATTAACTCAATAAGTCCTCACAACAGCACTGTGAGGTATATGCTGTTGTTAACGCCATTTTTAAGATGAAGAAACTGAGCCACAGAAAAGTTAAATATATCCAAGTTCACACAATTAGGAAATGGAAGAGTCAGGTTCAATACCATTATCTGTCTGGCTCTACAGTGTTTGTTACCATAAAGCATCACTGCCTATTAAAAACATGTATTTAAGACTTGGCACATAGGCTCCCAACAAATGTTATCTGTCAAAATAGTTATTAGCCTAAGACTGAAAATGTTCTGAGTGCAGAGAGAGCATCTCACTCTGGGCATCCCAAGATACCTAACAGCGTCTTGAATCTAATAATTACCCAATATGTTTAATTTGTTTAATTGAATTCATTTTTCCAGTGCAATTCAGACTTTTATTAAGCCCCTTCTGTGTGCCAGGTACTGTGCTGAGAAGAGAGAAGACACAAAGAAGATTTAGACATGAATACATAGTGTGATGCTACTGATCTGAAAAAGCTAATAAAATACTGGGTTGCATTAATAGACATATAAAGGATAGGGAAGATGAAATTGATACATCCTTGTTCTTCACCACCCAGATCCCATCTGTCAAGACCTAGATGTTCTTTTTTTTAAAGATTTTTATTGGGGAATTGGGGAAAAGGGAACAGACAAGTTGCTGTCATTTTGTTCTTCAGTCTAGTTGTGGAGGACGTTGCTTCACTGGCCCAAGTTGGCACCATCATTGCGCTCTTCCCGGGCGAGGCAGATCAGTCGCCGGCTTCTGGACGGCTGCTCACTGCGGCTGCTGGCCGCTCACGCTGGCTGCTGGCGACATACGGTAGCCCATGGCAACCCACTGCTACAGGGGCTGCAGCCTACGCCATCGCCGGCGACTCACGGCAGCCCAGCTCCAGGTTGAGCTGTTGTTCAGCATCTTAGCTGTGGAGGGCAGTGTCACTGGCCCTCATATGTGGGATCCGAACTGGGGCCCTCTGGTGTCCCAAGCCAGTTCTTAACCATCAGGCCACTCGGCCGGCTCAAGACCTAGATGGTTCTTGAATCCAACTGTGTGTCTCTATCTCTCTCACCTCTGCCCTAGTCCAAGGTGCCATCCTCTCTCCTGGAGCACTGCCATGAACTCTTAACTTGTCTCCAGCATTTACTTTGGTTCTTTACCAATCTGATCATGTCACCCCTTTGCTTCGTTATTAAACCCTCTATGACTTTTCACTCTTAAGATAAAATACATGACATGCCATAGGAAACCCTGCCCATCTGGCCCCTACCTGCCAATCACTGCAACCTCATTTGCACCACTGTGGATTCTAGCCACACTGGCTTTCTTTCAATCCCTTGAATACAATATGCCAGCCACCTTCCTCATTGCCCTTTGTGTATATTGTTGTATCCATTTGGAACACAGTTCTGGGTCAAATTTCCACCCATGATTCAATCAGCCACAGCCAAGGCAGCACAGTATTATATATATAATCATGGCTGGCAGAACCCATTCCTATGATTCTCTAGATGGGGGGTGGTGAAGTGGAAGGGGATGTGTCTCAGAGAAGGGAAATATTGATCAGCTGAGAGATATATACCAATCTTCCCTTCAAGGGAGATATTCAGGCAGAGGCAAGGTGACCATCCCCTAAGAATGTGATAGGAGGAAGTCCTGTTCTCTTAAAGCCTATGAGCTGGTGACTTCCATCACCTCTGCCTCCCTGAATTTTTCTTCTTCTGAAGGAGTCATGTTTTTGTCTTTTTTTGTAGCCAAATAATATCAATGATGTTTAATCAAGACGGAGGCATGGTGATCAGCAAGGAAACATCGTAAGGGAATGGATGTGGCCTTCAAAGGGAAAATTTGATGATCCAATTGAAATTTGGGTATTATTTTACAATTTATTATTCTTCCAATCATTTCTTAAGCTGTATTAATAATTTATGTTGAGTTTTTAAAATATGCTATTGGGGAAAAGGGGATTGAGAGGACTGAATTATTCAGTTTGCTGTCTACACTAGCCCACTGATCTGATAAATCTTTATTTCAGTTCTTCACTTGGCACGTTTTCTTATTTGGTTCCTTTCTTGATAGATTTGTCTTTGCTAAGCAGCAATTACTTTAAAAAGTGGCTTTAAGAAATTATTATTAGAGAAGTATTTTGTGCCTACTATAAAAACATTTTAAAAATATGAAAGTATACAGTGTTCAAAGTGACAGTCTTCTCCTTAGTCTCACTGTGCAAAAATTACCTCTGTTAATAGCCTGGTGTGTATCTGTAGGGTCGAGGATCAGACAATGTAAGTGAACCTGCCAGGTGGCACTGCAGTGAACTGGGAAGTGTGTGTCCCCTGAAGGGGACAGCCTCTCCTCAGGGCCGGAAGGCTGTAGTCACATGGGAATATAGGCTTGGGCTTGCTATATTTTATAATTTTAAAAAAGCCGTAAGTTCAGATTTTTGTGTGTGTGAAATAGCCTGATATTTAAAAGTTGGCAATTATTTCATACTCTGAGAAGATTAAACCATACTGTGAGTGGCCAGTCTGTAACCTCTGTGGTAGACTTTTTCAGTTCATATATAGTGAGTGTGTGTGTGTGTGTGTGTGTGTGTGTGTGTGTGTGTGTGGTATGTGGTGTGTGGTGTGTGCATGCTGCATTTTGTATCCAGGGCCACTTTATATGATACACTGCACAACCAACCTTAGGGGCATCATTCATATAGAGCTGTGCTGTTCAATCTGAAAGCCACTAGCCATGTGTGGTTATGGAACCCTTAAATTACCCTGTACATGTAAATACACACCAGATTGTAAAAACTTAGTACAAAAAATGAGAATGTAAAATATTAATAATTTTTATATTGGTTACATGTTAATATGTTAATATTTGGATATATTTAGTTATAAAATCTTAAAATTAATTTCACCTGCTTTTACTCTTTTTAATGTGGCTACTGCAAAATTTAAAGTTATTTATGTGGCTCACGTTCTATTTGTATTGGAGAGGCTCTTGTGTGGAGAGTACCTCCAGGTCTCTGTTCTATATAATTTACAAAATCATCCATGGTGGCCTTGTGTACTACATATACTGTTTAGATTGCCATTTTAAAAGAAGTATGGCTTAGTTCTGGAGGGTTAGGGAAGTAAAAAGCAGGTAAAGAAACTCTACCAGGCAAGCCTGCATGTGCAAGTTTCCTGACACTCAGGAGTCAGCGTTGCCTTACCCTTTATCTAAAAAAAAATCAGCGTCTCTCCTGAGGTGGATTATTCAGTTCAGATTACCTCAGCTGGCAGCCTTCAGGAAGCAAGGGAGTGTAACTTGTAATCAAACAAAAATTCTTGCATGCTTTTAGCAGCTGACTTAATTAGGACACTTCATTTCCACAAGTCTTTTAAATAAGCTGTCCAAATCTGCAGATGTCCACTTCAGCTTTAAGAAGTTGTTCGTTTATCATTACTTTTCCATACTTGTCATTTATAAGATCTCTCTAACTTTAATAAGCTTCACAGTAATACTATGACTTGTAAAACTTCTAAGCATTTGGCAGCCCCATAAATGACTTTTCTCAACATCAAGGGATCAGATGTTATCAACCATGTTTTACCCTGTGCGTCAGGGCTAGAATTAGGACTCAGAAGTACCTGTAAATAGACCCAGAATTTTCTCAATCTAAAATGAATCTGACTTTCTTTATAAGACAGGAGCACATTAATTGCAAATAGTTTCTCCCCACTCCTCTTCTTTCTCTCAATAAGTTGTGGCAACAAATGAATTTGCAGCACAAAACCGAAAATCCATTCCTGACCTAATGGAATTAGACTGAAGCTGTCGGTTAATGTTGGTCCCAAATTTCCTTCCAGGCATCATGTAAATGTCTGTGATTTCCACCTGAATTATGAGTGTGATGTGAGAATTCTGTGCAGGAAATGACAATTCTTTCTGTTGCCCCCAGATGAATAAGTTCATTACTGTGAAGTTTTCTGGGTTGCTTTGCCATCACTTTGGTCTACAAATGGCATCCCCAAAGCCTAAAGTTATCTCTGGCACCTGTAAAATGCAAATCTTTCCCTCCATGCTTCCCTGAGGCAGTAGGTTTGAGGTTTCTTTAATAATCTTCACGATAGCACCCCTGCACAGAACAGAGCAGGAACAATGTTGACCGATTTTAGATTCTTAACCTTTAGTATTTTCTGGTAATTTCTACAATATGGATGCTACCATAGCAGTTTGTGGACCTTACCTGAAAAATAACTGAAAGTTTGAGATGAGGAGAGGTTAGAAGATAAAGATAGGGTTGGGAGAAAAAAATGAACACCTAGGTTTTTCTAAAGCCGTGATTACTAAGCTTTGGAAAATTAATTTCCTGTGTCTTAACTGGTTGAATTATTTGCATTTATATAATCTATGATGTCTTAAAAATAGTGTGGGGCCCATATATTGTTTTTTTCTGAAGTGAAATTAAATCAGTATAAGGTTATTTTTTTAAAGCATAAGTAATGTTACAAAGAAATTTGGAGATATTAGAACATTGTTAAAACTGTGGCTCAGAATAACTTCTCTTAATAATCATTTTACTCTTGCACGAAATCTCTTTTGAGGAGTTTTAGGCTAAAACTTTTCTTAAGCGGTGAGACACTAAAAATTAGTATCTCTAATTTCATATAGTTAAGTAGTGAGCTTGCTTGATTGATTTTGATCAAACTTTTGAAGCTTTTAAAATTTTGAGTGCATTTATGTGAATGGTACACATATTACAGAATGTGTATGAACGCATATAAAAGATCTTTATTTTTAGGGACAGGCATCAGAACTGTGTTACTGTTTAGACTTACCATGGTTATTTCACGTATGCTGAAGTTACCACTCGGCCGGCCCATGATGTACTTTTTTGAAACTTTCTTCTAAATATTAAATTTTCCATTTATGCTCCATAACGCTCTGTGCCTATAAGTAACGTAACCCTCATGCTGTATCATGTTCACCCATCTAGTTCTTCCATTGACTATGAGCACCTGAGCATAGGGAGCATAACTTGTTCCTCCATTTTTGTTGTGGTAAAATATGCATGACATGAAATTTACCATTTTAACCATTTCTAAATGTATAATTCAGTGGCATTAAGTACATTCACAAGGGAACATGACTTTTATATACTATATCTTTAGTCCTAGTTTCCAGCACAGTGTGTGGTCCATAAATGACACCCAATAAACATTTGTTGGTCAACTTACTGAATAAGTGAATGAGTAAATGAATGAATTGATGTTTTATAATCATATAGTAAATAGTCTGTGTCTCTCTCTGTCTCTCTGTCTCTCTCTCTCTCTCTCTCTCTCTCTGTCTCTCTCTCTCTCTCTCTGTCTCTCTCTCTCTCTCTCTCTCTCTCTCTCTCTCAAACTTCCTATTTTGAAGCCTTCCAGTTTAACAGGCCCAGTTGATACAGCTACATTTGGTCCAGTAATGGACATGGACATAAGCCCTATGTCTGACATTGCGATGGTTATTAAATTAAGAAGACTGCAGAGAAAGGCTAAGCACTTCCTATTTAACTGGCTGGATCACTACAGATTTGCATTGGGTCAGTTATGAAATCCACTGTGTTGTTCCACATAACCTGTTCCCATCGTTCAAACTTCCAGAGGAGCAACATTTAAATGCTTCTTCCTCCCAAGGTTCCCAAAGTGATGAGTTTGTAAACTGTGAAGTGCTATACATATAGATTCTTACCATGATTGGCCATAGCAAGAAAATAAAAGGAGCCAACCTTAATTTTGTTTCCTTTCTCTTTTTGGAGAGTTAATCTATTTGGCCACTTCTTTGTTTTTATAAGAGGAGGTATTTTCATATTCATTTTTTGGATCAGAAGATACTCTTACCCCCCTTAACCACCACTGCTCAGTCTTGTAAGCAAAACCTCAATCCTTGCTAAGGTTTTTGTTCAAATGCTGTGTTGAGAAGAGGCCTGTGACCTCACATTTAAATGTGCTGTTGTAATGTCAACTCAGAGTTGGTGTTTGATTACAGAGTCTATCACAGTTTCAGTTTCTGACTGGTGATAGAAGACCCTGGATTCTCATTATTCATGGGAGTTAGATTCTACAGTGTCTCTGCAAACAGAAACACTATAGTGAATTAGTGAATATTGGGCCATTGCTCCTAGGGGAAGCATAGGATGAGGTTCCTTCGAGCCTCGGGTCACAATATTTTTGTTAGCCAATCAGTGCATAACCTTTTATGTGTGTTTCTGTCTAAAGACACCTTATTTAACATACATTGTTGATACAGTTACATTGAACTCATGGCCAACAGCACCGTAACTCATGCCTGAACTAAGTTATTTGACACATATTTCCTCCGTAAGGCACATCACAACCTTCTTGTGCTTTGTAACACTAGACAACCCTTCAGTATTAAGCTTGCAGTCTATTTTAAGTAACAAAATTACCAATAAAAAGTGCAAAAATGTGTAACACATGGCACTGAATAGACTGTGTAAAGGATACTTGTTAAAATTTGAGAGCAGAAACAAGAAGGCAGAATGTGACCTTGTTTAGCCTCAACTGGGAATGTGCACAACACAAATTAAAATTCTCACCACTTTACACATTTGTGAGTGATTATGAATGTGCCACAAATATTGATTTGGGGTTACAAATAAATTTTAGCAAGCAGGCAAATTCACAAATACAGAATCTGCAAATAATTAGCATCAATTGTATGCTAAATCCAAAAGTCAAGCTTCTCCATTTGAGGAGGAAATCTGCTACTTACAATGGTATATAGCAGAGCTTCCCATAGGCCAGGCCACAAATGTTTTACACGTAACTGAAAAATGGACATCCTCAGTCCTCAGGGGAGCCGCTGGGCTGAGTTGATCAAGCCCCTGGGATACTTGATTCTACTTACAAGCAGCCTACTGAATGTACCACAGTGTGCCATACAAATATAATTTATTTTTTATATCATATTTTATGATAAGAATCTATATGTATAGGGCTTTACAGTTTATAATTTTCTACTTGATGAAAAGAGGTTGGGAAGTGCTGGTCTATAGCATGATGTAAAAGTACCATCTTCAGAATCAAATGGATCTGTTCAAATCCTGGTTCTGCCCCTTTCTGACTGGGTGAACTTGGACTTATATGTAATATCATGAAAATAAGAGTACTCATCTCATGAGAGTACTCAGTTCAGTGGGATAATGTATTTAAAGTGCTTGGCACATTACCTGGCACAAAGTAAGCATAGACAATTAAACTCCTATGGGTTAGATTTATTGAGAGCCTAGAAATTTTCTTTTTTTTTATTACATGGATGCTATGTATCCTCTGAGCAGACCAAGAAGTGCATTTGAAATAAAGGAACCAACAGAAAGGCGCTTCCGTAATGGGTGAAGGAGTGTCCAGATTATGGCAGCCGACTTAACCCAGCCTACAGAGACCTTGGTCCACTCAGGGTTTTCAGTGAAGTATATACTCTGTTTACGTTTCAGGAATAGAATCCCTGCACATTTACAAATGTTTCTGCAAAAAGGGGTTAGGAAACAAAAAGTCTTATCAGCAGAATTTCCACTGAAACAAAGTGCAAAGGAAAGAGATGAGAATAAGGAGTACCTTCGATACCAAAACACCTTCCTAAAACTGAAGAGCATCTTTAAGCCTTCACCTCTCTGTCATATCCAGAAGACCCTAACCAGAAATCAGCCCTCCAGGTAGGCAGCCTTCTTTGTCTTAATAATTCATAGCTTATGTTTGAAAATGCTTTGGGTGGACATCTCATTCAGGCCACCAACAAACGCAGAGCAAGGCCCTCCGTTAAGTTACTTCACACAAGAGTCCTTTCTAAGCAGGCTGGGTTAAGGGGTTGCCACTTATATGCTATCAGTGAAAAGTCAGTCACTGGGACAAACTTATTGTACATACCTAGATTCAAGCATTTGAGCTCTCTCCAACCTGCTTCCTAAGAAGCTACCCGTTCAGCACAGGAATTCAAAACCATCAGGAATCAAGGCTCAGTTTGTTTTCACCACTTTAGTGAACACATATTTAAAATGTAACCTTATGCCCAAAATACTTGACTCTATGTTTGGTGATAGTAGATGAGGGTCAGGAGTTACTGCTTCCCCTGGCTTCTTGCACATTTCTGAGATAATGTGTCCTTTTTTCCTCATCAGCATAAAAAGCCAAGTCCTCTGTGCTTTTGTATCTCTGGGACTAGCTGCCAAACAGGGATGCTTCCTACCTTAGGCAGAGAAGGCCCTGGGGTCATCCCTGTCCAGGTCTAAGTGGTGTGGGGGCAGGGAGGGGTCACTCGAGGAATGGGTTGGTTTCCACAATGGAATCTACACTGAGTGGCCACGTTCAGAAGCCATAGGAGAAGCCTTGCCCCCCCACCCTGTGTAGTACAAGCCAGCTGGGCAGACATCTGCCAAGATCCCCAGGAGCCCAGAATCCCTAGAGCTCCCAATCCTATTACTGCTTCTGTATCATTTGGTAAAGACAATCAATTTAAGGGAAAGTGGTAAATGCCATGAGGGAAATATTTCCTGTATTTGAAGCATTGTTAGTAGACTTCACTAATGCCCCTAACCAAGCAGTGCTGCCAGACACCTGGCCATAACCGTCATCTGCCACCAGTAGCTGTCATCTGCCACCTACGGCATGCAGGCACAGTCAGCAGTACAAGGCTTGGTCCCTGTCCTCCAAGGACTTCAAGTCTGCAAAGAGATATAAGAAGGGATATCATTAGTCAATGGAAAATCAGGAAGCAAGTGCTATCAGAGCAGCATAGATAGAATGCTGAAGAAGTTTTTGCGGAGGGAGAGATTTTTTAAAAAATGATTTTTTTTTTCAAGAGTTTTGAATAGGACCTTGAGTGATAGAGAGAATTTGGATATGCAGGTAGTGAGGGAAGGGCACTCCAGGTGGGGAGATGCATAATAAGATCAGTGATGATACAATGTCAGGGATGTTTAACGTTTACTGAGCTCTTACTGTACACTAGGCACCATGCTAAACACTGTACTTGCAGGATTCCATTTGCCATTGCTGACACACCTAAAGGTTAGGAACTATAATTAACCCCATGGTGCCCTCCTTACCCCAAAGACACAGCGAGTGAGCAGCAGCTCGGGATTTGAGCAAAGACATGCAGAAGGGCCAGTGCAGGCAAATCAGAAGGATGACTCGCAGTCTGGTGTGGCTGATGCTTAGAGTGTGGAAGACAGGATAGGCAGGTCTGGGACCAGATCATGGACTGCCTTGACCCCAGGCCAGAGCTGGCGGCAAATAACAAAATGAACCAAATCCTTTAAAACCTGCAATGATGAAGCAATCAGGAACTGTGGGAGGCAGCACTAAAATGTTTATTCAGACTTTCAGGTTCCCCCTAAGAAGTCAAAACCCAATTGTTTCACATTTAAATCTAGAGTTATTTTTATGGTTCAGCTATACAAGTTACAGTGACATTTGAAGAAATTAATATCGATTCAATAAAAGCTTCATTTATTTCTGCAAAAACCTAAGTGAAACTTTTAAATGCACAATTGGACTCTAAATCTTGAGATAAAAAAAGCATAAAGCCTTCACCTAACCCAGGATTTACCTAATCTAGTATCCACTTAGCCCATGAATTAAAAATCAGCACTATGCATGAGAAAACCCATCTTATGTGAGGTTACTTCTCTGTATGGTTTTCATGTTCTAGTTCAATTTCCAGACAAACCTGATGCAGGGAGGACAGGTTGACACCTGGTAGAGGGACAGTGTGTTAACGCCCTGATAACACACTGAGGAGTATATCATGCACCTCTCTAAGCTTGTGTTTCTCTGTAGAATGGGATTAATAATACCGACTTCACAAGACTGTGAAAGAATTAAATACGATAGAGCATGTCAAGTTTTTAGCACCATGTCTACCACCCTGTAACTCCCCATTACAAGGCAGTAAAGGTTATATTCAGCTTGTTAGTGAGAGATAGATACTGTTCTATTGTGTGCTTAAGAAATTCAGATTGACTTTCTCTACCTGTCATGGTGCACATTTGAAGTTAATATTGCCAGTGCAACCCTCAAAATGCAAGTTTATTGAATACAGCTGAGAAGAGCAGCAAACAGACAAAAATGCATCCACATAAATAAAAAAATCTTGTTTTAATAAAGTTCAGTAACTGCTGAGTTTTTACATGCAGAGGTTAGTGCATAAGAAAATGCTGATTATATAGTAATGTTTGGATATCTTGAAATGCTGAAAGAAATGAACAGATGCACAAACACGTTTAGGTTTAGCTATATATAGGTCAACTAACAAACCTATGAAGTCTCTACATAGTACATGTTCTAGTTCCAATTTTTCCTTTTTAGGCACAAGCAAGTTGTCACATTCTTTGTAATGGTTCTCAGTCACCACTGATGGTGTTGAACAGAAACAAGTTTAAGTATCCCCTCCTTTACAGAACCATCCAGCCTATCAGGGAAGTATGCAACATGCTTCCAAGAATGAGAACAGAATGTTAAAAGCCCAGATTCTTAACTCATAAAATGTGAATGGAGAAAAACAAATAGTGTCTGTTCAACACAGTGCACTCTTTCATACAGAATACTGTTAAGTCTAAAGCAGTCTATACATTAAAATGAATATTCAATTCCAGGGTTCACTTTGAGCACTGTCTACATAAGTGCTCTTTCACAAAAGAAATGAAATCAGCCACCGTGTGAGACAACACGTAGCAGTGTATTACAGTGTTACCTACTGTAGTGTCTACATGATGGCAGTTTACAGGGGAGCTAGTATTAATATGTCCTTTCCCTAACATTTTATGCTTTGTTTCTAAATTTTGCAGAAAGTACACATTTAAAATCATAACATTTGCGGTGGGCATTGGTGAACATTTTTTTAGCTGAATACCAGGAGTCATTTCCATTTTCACCCTTCCCCAAGTGAAGTTAGTATTTGCCTGTCCCTTCCATAGCTCAGGTGCCTCAGGGGTGGGCCCTGGGTGGTTTAAGGCAACGGAATTTCTCATTTATTCATGTGTGTGTGGGGGGGGGAGGAAGTGACAGGAGACATAGTTAATCCTAGGCTTTTTATTTGGAATGCCCCACCCCCACCCCTGCCATTCTTGGTGGTTGCTCTGAGTAGATGGGAGGCCCAGAACTATCTGAGCCTCTGTTTCTGGCCAACAGATGAAACTGATGCATGAAGAATGAGGGAGATGGATGGACATGGAGTCACTGGGTGACGCCTCCCCTGAGGTCCTACCTCTAGATTTCCAACTGTGGGAGCCAACAAGTGTCCTTATTATGCCAGTCTGAGTTGCATTTTCTGTTACTTGCAGCCAAAGAAAAGCATCTTAATTAACATAACACACGATATAATAGGTCTTATAGGTTTTTTTTTAGTATTTGTGCTGCCAAAGCCAACATGGCCTTACAAGTTTTTGCCTTTATTATCCTTTCACACTCATTTTAGTAAGATTTTACCAACGTTGAAATAAACCTGAATGTGTTCAGTCTACCGTATCTTAATTAATATATTTAATTCTTTTTTTCAAAGTCATTTTATTCCATCATTAGTCACCTTAAGGGTTCTAAACATACCTATTTTTAAGTACTTTTTAGGTTTGCTCTATTATTTTTATTTTGTCTATATTGAATCCATCTTTTGATTTTATGGATCTTCTTTCTTAGAATTAGCCTTCTTGATGTGTTTTGGAGTTTTGGATTCTAGGCTCATCTTGAGGAGAAGGTTTTCTCTCTCCCCCTCCTCCTCCCCCTCACCTGTTCTCCTCCCGCTCCCCTCCCCTCCC
>NW_017731413.1:4602968-4610204 GCF_001890085.2 Hipposideros armiger
CCCCTCTCCCTCTCTCTCCCTCTCCCTCTCTCAGTTCACCCCTCCCTCTAGTGGTTTTTCATTTTTCATCCAAAACCCTGAGGCCTCACATTCAAAACCAGGTCACATAATGATGGGGTGGGTGTCCTGCCCCATGAATATTAGGAATGTTGCAGACCCAGTCCCCAAGCCAGCAAGCAGCTTGGCTTAGCCCTGGTTGGGAGGTTTTGTCTGTATTCTCTAACCTGCCTGGGCACGAAGCATCCTATGAGCCATGATGCCAAGGAGGAGGAGAGAGCAACTGTTCTAGCCTCGTGCAAAGAGTGGCAGAAGCCCTACCCGGGTCCTTGGTTTCAGTAAGTGAGCCAGGCAATATCCCTCAAGCCCACATCACCCTGCTTTGGGAAGAACATTTTATTCTGTTCTCCCAAAGAGCCAAATTCTTGTCCACTTTTGCTATTTCTAGCCCAGGAGCCAAGCAAGCTTGTGGCTTTAGCTCACTAACATACTGAGTTTCTATCCACAGAGGTGTTCATCTTGGTTTGGAGTGTAACTTTGTCCTTTTAAATTGCTTCATTTTACCATTATTGCAATGTGTTTGAGGCAGGAGTTGGAGGGGATGCTCAAGGCAACAACTTGAAAGGTCTTTTTGAGCAGAAACCTATATAGAGGGTTGTAGCCTGAAACCTGATTTTCCATGACTTCACAGCACACTAGCTCACACTTTAGTATTACCCAGGGATGCTCAGAATGCCTCTCCAGGGCCCTGATATTGGTGCACTGTGTTCACCTGAGATAGGCCCCTGGGAAGGCAAAGGTGGGGATGGAGGAGTCAAGTGGTCATGGGAAAACAAGAGAGCGTCACTGAGGCTGCAACTCCTAGCAGCCTGTTCTTTACAGGGTGAAGAGCAGAGCCTTAATTCAAAACACCCCTGCCTCCTGCTCTCAGAGCTCTCTGACACTGCCCGGCCCCTGGCAAAGGTGTGTTGTTAATGCTCTTGCTGCTGTTTATGGCTTGTGTTGTGTACCAAACCACACATGCCAAAAGTTCTTTTTTTGATCATTGTGCTCTTTGAGGTGTAAGAAAGCTAATTCTAGAAATGGCATTAATATATTTGAAGAAGAAAAACAAAGTGGGAGAACTTTCAAAACCTTTTATGAAGTGATCATAGGTAAGATATTGTGGTATTGGCACCAGGCTACTTACACCAATGAAACAGAATAAAGAGCACCAACCAGACCCATAAACATATGGAAACTTGATATACTTGTACAATAGATATAGCATTACAAACTAGTGAGGAAAGAATGGCTTAATCAGTGGTAATGAGACAACTGGTTATCTATCATCTATATATCTATTCTCTATTTATCTATCATCTATCTATATATCTTTCTATCTATATTAGATTGCTACTTCCCATCATAAACTCCAGGTAGATTAAAGAGCTATTGATAAATATGAAAAGCCAAATAATAAAAAAATTTGAAAGAAAACAAAAGGAGTATATTTTTATAAACTTGAGGTAGAAAATAAATTTCTAAACCAAACACAAAAACATAGAGAGGGTTGAGAGGTTTAACTACATTAAAATAAAAGTCTTCTATACAAAAATTTCATTGTAGCAGCTCGTAATAGTAGAAAATTGGAAACTACCTTAATGCCCATTAACAAGAGAATGTATAAATCATGTGGACAACTGTCATTTGTTTTGCCCATCAGCCCCTGAACCTACTTTCTTTGTCTGGGGACTCCCCTACCTGCTGAGACAGAGTGCCTTCCACTATAGAGGCCCCCAAATGCCGGATTCTTGCTTTCCCAGTGTCCTTTTAAGCCAGGGCCCAGGCAAGTAATCCAGGCTCCTCCAATCAAACAAGCCTGCCCCAGGCTTCCAGACAGCTGCAGGGGCTGCCCAGACCTAGGCAGGGATGAGTAGCAGCAGCGGCTTCCAGAGTTCCTGCTCCAGCGTCCTGGCCCAGCAGGGCCCACGGCTGTGGCTGTCGTGTCCCCATTGGACATTTTCCCTGGAAGCGGAGCCTGCAAATCCTGTTCTTCTACCTTGCCAAAGATTTTCTGAGTTCTTTAATAAAGTCCTTTGTTTTTGTTTGTTTGCTTAAATTAGCCAGAATTTGTTTCTGTTGCTTGCAACTAAAAACCCTAACCTGATAGATTACGGATTATGATATATTTATATAACACACGTAAGAATGGCATTTCACTCTTTTAGTACACTGACAAGTATTTTAGTGTGTTGGCAAAACAAAATTCGGTCCAAAATTATATTTCAGTGCTTTACTAAAGTAGCCACTTTGGGGTATACAGTATGAAATGCTATTTTTCTCTTTGTGTTTTCATTGTAACAAAGAAAGGAATTAATCAAATTCTAAAATAATAATAATAATAATAATAATAAATAAATAAAAGTAGCCATTTTGGTTCTTTGGTATTTTTTTCAATGATGTTCTGTCTATCCTTTCAGTTCTTCAAATATGATTTCTATCATTACATTTCTAGGCTTCCTCTTCCCATTGAGAACGAGGATGCACAGTTTGTTTCCCAGCTGGTTTGTCCTGTGGTCCTAAGGAGGACTCTGTGCGGGAAGGAAGGGGACACATGCCGATGCGGCGCTTCTAACATTCCTGAAGTGACAGACCTGGAGTATGATCACCTAGTAAGCAACCAGCTGTCTTCTGTGGATCGTATAGTCATAGTTTATGTGTTATCAGCTAAGAAAAAGGACAAGACTATAAAAGAAGTGGCCAAAGTGTACAGGAAATGGAACAGAACTAGAAGCATGCCTTGCATTCAGGTAAGTGTCATGTGTGTAAATACAAATTGTGGGATAACGTTTACTTATGTGTTAGATTGTAATACATTTCCTCAGCCACACAAAGCATCATGGAAGGAACCCCACCCTTTTAACTGAGTTATGACCTTTATATAATAAAGGTCAGAAATCAAAGGCATATAGTTTAATGAAATTTTATGTATGTATATGCCTGTACCATTACCTCCCAGATCAAGATATAGAATATTCCAGGCCCCAAAAAACTGCTTCTTGCCCCTTCTCAGTCAATAATCCACCCACCTACCCACACCCAGGTAACCGCTATTCTGACTTCTATCACCATAAATTAGTTTTGTCTGTTCGATCTTTCTGTACATGGAATGACACAGTGTGCACATTTCAAAACACACAGTACATTTTTATGCTTCCTCTGCCAGAGAGCAGGAATGGTAAATACCAGTCATGTCCACATCCGCCCATTCTGCATCCATAGCAGATATTACTAATCCATCATTCTTTTCAACTGAGCCTAGACGGGGCCCTAAATTCTTTCTTTTCTGATTGCACTCCAAGTAGCCACTACCAGTTGATCTGAGTAAGCACTCATGAAACCTCCTCTTACATGATAGCCATTACCCCAACACATTTAATAAGACTCTGTCTTATCAATTCCATCACTGTGACATTTTTTTCCCCCTATTTGTCCCTTCTTTTCAATCCCATTGCTTCTGCTTATTTTAGGCCTTCATCACCTCCCACCTGATTTTCTCCAACAGCTTCTCTGAATAATTTTCATGCTTCTGGTCTTAGCCTCTCTGATATTTCCTACACATTGCAGGGTGTTCTTTTTAATATCCCATCATGATGGCATCATTCTGCTTAACACCTTCTAGTGACTTCTCTTCGGGTCATGTCCAAGTTCCTTACCTGACATCAATCCCACTGGGGCAGTCCCCACCCTGCCTGTTCAATGGCCTATCTCAGCCCCAGCGATAGCCCAGGGGCTACTGTAAAGAACGCTTGCACAGCCCAGTCTTGTTCTTCAGCGGGTTGAAGCATGTGAAAGCCAAGGGCTTGGGCTGCGTCACCCCTTGCAGAACTGCTTTCAGTAAGTTGCCTTTTAGAATGTTGCCTTGAATAGGCCCTAAGCTTCTTTTGAGGGGTGCTACATTATTTGCCATGGGCCTAGTGTTCCCTGTGTGAAGCCCAATGTGAAAATTGTCTCTGAATGAGAAGATAGAAAGCTTTACTTCCCATGGGGATCTGGTAGGTGTCCTCTTCCCTGGTAATGAGATTTTGGGTTACCCAACTGGGTTTCTCTTTTCACTTTGCCCTAAAGTACAGAGCAAAGTTTTAGACTGAATTTTAACAATAGGGTAAGAATGTATGGACCACTTCTCTGAAATCCATTCCTTTTTTTGGATTTAGAGCTTCTGTTTATATTGAAATTTTCTCATCATAATTTTTATAATTTATAATTTTTCTCTTATACTATACTTACTTCCTATAAACCACCTAAGGTCTTTTGCTAGAAAGCCAGAGTATAAACAAACAAATTTACAATCTAAGTTTTCACTAAGGAAATATTCTTTTGTCCAGCAGAGCTGAGAGCAACCTTGCAGGGAGGTGACATGTCATTTTGTAACTCTGAATAGTAAATAAAGAGAATCTGGACCTTACTGGGTACCCTGCACTTCCAAAAAGTAGATTCTTTCTTAGATCAGAAAAAGGAAAGAACAATCCTGTACCAGAGACCCTGAAGGGAATACAAATAAGAACGAGGAAGGTTATAAAACACAGAAAAGTCACCCCAGAACTTCAGAATTTTCCAGAAGGGTTATCTGGCCTTCATTCTCATTCATTCCACCTAACCAGGGAACGGTGGTCTCCTGTGTGGTGCTAAAATAGTTGAGCTGTACTTGGAAGCAGAACAGCAGTGGGAGTTCATTGGATACTCGGGTGGAAGCTTCAAGGGTGTAGACAAAGCTCCTAAAAGGGTGGCCTGCGCCACAGAGGGCATGTGGTGGGTTCTGGGAGCACTGATTCCAGGAGTAGCAGCCCCACGCTCTCACCCTGCTTTGAAGCTGGATTCCTCCATCAACAGGCTGGAAGGTTCTTGATGACAAGACAATGTCTTGTTCACCATATAGCCCCAGTGCCTATCATGAGCCTAGCACACAGTTAACACTTAAAATGTATTTTTCAAATAAATAACTGAACCAATGAATGAGTGAGTGAATCATCAGCCTGAGGGCCAGATGTGGGGATGTATGGTCACTGCTGATTCTTTCCTGGTCTCATGGGAGGTGCTTCTGGGGCCATAGGCTTGTGAACTGAGCTAAGTCTCCCGTGAAGAGACACACAAGTCAAGTGCATGACAGACCAAGACCTCAGTCAAGAGTTCAACTCCTCACTGGAACAGCAACAGTGTACATCAAATCCCAAGGGCTCTATCATCCTCAGTGTCAACAGCGCCTGCTCCCTCCATACCTGGCATCCAGTAGACACTCAGAAAACATTTGCAGAACTGATCAGAAATGGCAAAGTCAGAATAACATCAAGAGAGCACATATTTATTGAGCGCTTACTGTGTTGCAGCCGCTGTTTACCTGGAATAGCATTTACTTCTCAAAAGAACCCTAAATGACAGGCCCTCTGCATGTGCGTCCATTGAGCACAGGTCAATACCTGAGACAAGGACAGTGAGTTGCTTGTCCAAGGTTACTCAGGAAGTGGGTGGGGTTCAGACCAGGGAGTCCACTCTAGACCCACACTTATAAGCACCACACCACGTGGCAGCGTGGAGTGGGCACAACAGTGGCTTAGGGGAGCAAGAGCAGAATCGAATGAGGGGACTGGATTGGGAGGAATGTGCACTCAGGTATGTGGGGGCAGGAGGTGTGCAAGGGCTTCGTATGTATTTGGTAGACATAAATGTAATTAAAATTATGGGTTACCCAAGGAGTGTGTAAAGAGAATGAATGGCAGGGGGCAAGATTGGAGATTTTAGTATCGTAGGTATTTAGAACTCTAATATAGAAAAAGTTGTGTATGACAAAGACTAGGATAGAAGACAGAGAAATAGGAAGAAAGAAGAGAGTCGGGCCACAGCAGCTCAGGAGAGAGTTTGAGAAGGGGGACTGTTCAGTAATTTCAGATGCCACAAAGAAATCAAGTAATATAAGAACCATGAAGATGCTCACTGTCCTTGGCAATATAGACATCTCTGGGGAGCTTATTAAAGCATTTCTAATGGGAGTGGTGGGGATAGAGTCTAGAAATTTTCATTCAAAGATGCAAACCCTGCTGAATAGAGCAAAAGATTAATTGCCTGGGATTTAATAAAGTCTTTACAACTTTTTCTTTTTTTTAGAGTCATTCGCATCCCTTTTGATTTCTCAAATACATCATCTCTGCATCTAAATTTACTGACACCAATTGTCCACTTCTGGTTCCAAGGCACAACGTCATTCCAGGAATTTTTTTGGTATGTGCTTTGAGATCTATGACTCTTTTAACCGACTGCTGTGTATGATGCTTACATGGCTTAGAGACCATCCACAGAAGCGCACAAAGTCTAGAGAGAATGCAGGAACAGAGCAGCTCTACTCACAACCTTCTGTGGTACCACCTTGACTACAGATCTTCTTATAACTGCAGGTTGTAACTGCAGGTCTTCTCATAACTGTTAGATTATCCACACGGTTAACACTGATTTGGTCAAATCATCCACCTCATGAGTTGATGTGGGATTATAAATATTAATCTGTAATTCTTGTATTTAAGAAGTTTGCAACCTAACTGAGGAGATAAGATACATAATATCCATCATTTAAGACCGAATATAATAATACCATAAGGGAGAGGCTGGTCAGGTAGGGAAAGCATGAACTTTGAAAACCAACAGACCTGAGTCCAAATCTTGATTCTACTACTTGCTTCCTGTGTAACCTTGGGCAAATTACTGAGCCTCTCTGAGCCTGTATGCTGCCTTACAAAAGGGGAAATGATAACTAATTCATAAAATTGTAAAAATTTAGTAAGATAATGTCATAAAGTGCTTGTTTCAATCCTTGGCACATTGTAGGCACTTAATAAATATTAATTCTCTTCCACCAAGTTTTCGGTTCAGCAAATGTTTATTGAATGTCTGCTTTGTGCCAAGCACAGTGCTGGGTACAAAGATACAAAAATAAAAAAACCACAGTCCTGAGTGCAAGCTCTGAGCTACAGGGTCGCCGGTTCGATTCACAGCCCGAGCTGAGCTGCCGCTGAGCTGCCAACAGGTGGCAGGATGGCTCAGCTAAAAAAAAAAAAACCCAAAAAAAAGCCACAGTCCCTCCTGACAAAGAAGTCCTAGTCCGGTGGGGAGAGCTGCCACCTGAGGCTTCCTGAGAACTGTGGAATGGGAGCTGGGTTCTAAAGGTGGAGGGATTTGGACAGAAAGAAGTGAAAAAGAGAAAGAGAA
>NW_017731413.1:4611185-4612965 GCF_001890085.2 Hipposideros armiger
CACCGTAAACTTTATGCAACTTTTCACAAGCTTGACGCGCGTTCTTCCCTTTATGGAAGTAAAACAGTTAAATATGGCAAAAATGCAGTTTGGTCTTCCATCTTCAACTTGTTGTAAAATCTCCAAAACTCAACCAAATTGCTCAATTTTTTTTAGAATGAAGCTAGAACTGTTAGCTGTCAAATGACATAGCAGTAACACAGCTGCAAATGACTCTAGTACTTCCAAAAATGAACTAGCGCCATCTGTTGCAAACATGCGTCATGACTTTTCCGACAACCCAATACATGGAGACCTGGTTTTCAGTCCTGCACCTTCCACTCACTATACCCAGCTATACATGTTTGGATTAACTTCATCTGGACAAGGAGAGGACTGGATTAGATCAGTGGCTCCCAGCGCTGGCTGATGCCTTAGGTGCATGAAAACATAATGGTTGCTGGGCCTCACCCTAGAACAATTCAATCAGAATCTCTATGGGTGGGACCTAGCATTCTCTTTACATCAACTTTATTATGATTTACTTTACATGCAGTGTAATGCACTCACTTTTGACAAATGCATATACTTGTGTAACCACTCCCACAATCAAGATAGAAAACATTGCCATCACCCCAAAAAGTTTCCTTCATCCCTTTAGCTGTAAGTCCTTTCAACTTCATCCCCAGACAATTACTGATCTGCTTTCTGTCCCTATAGATTAGGTTTGCAATTTCTAGAATTTCATCTAAAAGGATGTGTACAGTAAGCATTCTTTTGTCTAGCTGTGTGGGATAGCAGTGTTTTGTAAAAACTTCCCTGGATGATTTTAATGAGAAGCAATGGACTGGATGATGTCTCAGGACCCTTCCAGCCTAACAACTACCATGACTTATTTCCTCTGCTACCCTCGAGATACTTTATAGAAGTTGCATTTTAGGAATAGCAAATACAGCTGCTGTCATTGTAATAATTATGATAATGATGTCGTTCTAATATTTACGGAGCTTTTTTCTATGTGCCCTGGTACTATGCTAAGTTATTTACATGTATTTTCTTGTCTAAATCCCCACAGCCACCCAGGGGTACTAATATTATCCCTGATAACAGAGGTAGAAACTGAAACTTTAGAGAGATGAAGTAACCTGTGGAAGGTCAAGAAGCTAGCAAGCAGTGGGGTTGGCATTCAAACCCAGATTTTCTCACCATGAACAGAGACTTTGCTTCTAATCATAAGGCTATAATACAAGAGCTCCTACAAGGTGAAGTCTCAGCCCCACTACTGCGGATATTCTTAAGGAGTGTAAAGTGATAGCCGTTGAATGCTTTCAGCTTGTGGATGAGTTCCAGCTGGGGAGAAGAATCTAATTTAAAGGTACTTTTAGCAAGAGAGGCATAAAGCAAAGGGCCTCTTACCATAATAGGAAAAGTAAGATAGTTTGCTGCAAGTGTCAAATGACATTTTAGGCAAGAAAGAGCGCCAGGACAAGTGAGATGGGGCAGAGGCCACATCTGGACATGTCTTTTGAGATATATACTAAATAGAGAAAGCAAGGGTAGCTCATCCACTGGTTCCACTGTAGTAAACTGAGTAACTTCCTCAGATGTCAATCCACATACACACAAAAATCTATTTTCAGTTTTCAGTATACACATCACTGTCACTATGAACAATGAACAATGAGCCTTATTCTGTGGTGAGGAAGTTGTCCCACAGTACCTGGCAGGTGATCAAATATCACCCTGTTCCTGCAAGCCTGTTTGATCCTGTGCGTCTTGGCAGACTCATTTGGCTGGTTTA
>NW_017731413.1:4615905-4616657 GCF_001890085.2 Hipposideros armiger
AGATTCTATACTGTAATCCAATTTCTGGAAATGCAGAAAAAAGCATAAAGAAAGAAATAAAAATCACCCACACTCCTACTACCCAGAAATAAACACTGTTAATGGTTCAATTATATCCTTCCAATGTTTATACACACACACACACACACACACACACACACACACACACACACACACACCCTGAATTCGGGTCTTGAGGTACATATAACATTAAGCATTGTTTCTACCTTCTTTTACAGCAGTATCATTTATGTTGGCTGAATGATATTTCATTATATGGTGGTACCATGACTTGTTATTTAAGATATATTTTATTGCTGGATATTAAATTATTTTAAAGAGCATTAAAAAAATTAGAGCTTTCTGGTGTTGGAATGCATAGCAGAGAACTCTCCTTTTCAGTGGCTAGAACATCATTTTTTAGCGGATTTGTCAGAAGGAATGCCTACCCCAAGGGGATGCCTTCTTTCTATTCTCTGGCCCCATTTCTCTTGCCAATTATTTTTCTTCCCAGGATTGACCCTCTTTCCCTGTGCTTCACTGTCTCACCTTAACCTTATTGATGCTGGCCATTGCCTTCCCACTCAACCGCCAGATTCAGAAAGCACTGATTTTTTTCATCTGCCCCTACCATACATGGGACTTTGGAGCCAAGGAAGAGAGTCCCTTTCCTGGCAATGTAACCAGACACTCTCCAGGCCCAATAACCTTTTCTGTTTAATAACCGAGTAGCTCGGCATCACATCATAAAA
>NW_017731413.1:4616852-4618024 GCF_001890085.2 Hipposideros armiger
TGGGGATGCCCTGCATGTACAAGAGTACACATTAGTATGTGTAAGTAAAGAGTGAAGATAATTCTGTTCTGTCATTAGCCATAAAGTTTGGCAGTACTGGATTACTCTCTTGAGATGCTTACATCCAACTTTGACCCGCCTTGGAGCAAGGAGTCTGCTCTTCTTGTTTTTGTTGCATCCTTTACCGCTGTAGCTACAAAGTCAGTATTTATACCGTTGATTTGTGATAAAAGGGTCAATTTAATATTTAGGATCCCAAATCAGAAAGGCACCCCTAACTTTATCCAAAAGCCAGCATGTAGCTTTCATTTTCTATTTATAGACCACTGTTTAATCTGTGTAAGTTAAACTAGGCCTGTGATTTAAGTTCAGACAAAGATTTGTTGGACATATTTCAGCAACTCTTACTAATCAATCAAAGGGAATAACCCACATTGTCCCTGCCATGATGTGTTTATGGAGAATTATAAACACAATTCTAAATGCTTCTAATAAAACACTGACTTGCAGAGCAGCAGATTGAAACAGCCGACTGACCCACTGCTGCTTCCTAAGTGCTGATTTGCCCTTTTCTCAGCTTCTCTCAAGCTGACTGGAACTTCTCACTTGCACTGAGAAACAATGTTCTTTATTTGGAGTCAAACTGTCTAGGTTTTAGGGGAAAAAAGGCCTTTAGATCTAAGTTCTTGTTGGACATTAAATTTCTTTAATGAGCCTTTTCCTTCCATGGTTTCTGCTTTGGCCTTGGATTTGACTCAAATTTAGTACAAATGACTAATAATAACTTCCATTAAGGAGCTTGTTTTCCTTTATAAAGCATTCAGTAGATCTCATTTTGTTGAATTCTTGTAACAGTTCTGTGAGGTTCTCAAGTCAAAGGTCATTTACCTCTTCCTGCCTCGGGAAGCTGAGTTTGAGTGGTGAAGTGGCTTACAAAGGTTACGCAGCTAACCAATCCTGGCAGTGGGTTGGCAACTTCCAATCCAACACTCTTTCTACTGCACATCAGAAATAAGGAGAGGGAATGTAAAATGATGCGGACACCGTGGAAAACAGTATATGGTTTCTCAAAATATTAAAAATAGAATTATCATATGATCCAGCAATTTTACTTCTGGGTATATACCCAAAAGAACTGAAAGCAGGGACTTGAACATATGTTTGTTTCATAG
>NW_017731413.1:4619949-4629895 GCF_001890085.2 Hipposideros armiger
ATAGACCCAAGTGCTTACTGGACCACTGCCCGTGGAGGTAGGGACAACTAATCAGCCTATTGTCCCATTTCCAGGTTCTGATTTTAGAGGCATATTTGAACAGTAGCTTACATAGCTTCTGCCTGCATCCCTAACAAAAAACTTTTCTTGTAAAAGACTCTGGGAGCAAAACCAGTATCTACCAAGTATGAACATCTGATTGAGATTGATATTTCTTATCCTTTCTGGGAAAACGGTAATGGGTTTGTGCTTTAAAAGCTAACCTATTTTAGTAGCCATTGAAAAAAAAATGAAGCAGCATAGTGATCAATTTTTTTATATTTAATGAAACGAAAGCATAAGCTTTGAGGTCGGAAACTTGAGTTTGACTCTCAGACCTGCCAGTTCTTTTTGTGGCTTGCCTCAGTTTTCTGTCTGTAAATTGGAGAGAAGAATCACCACCTCTACTGTTGGGATGTTGTGAGGATTAAATGAGTTAGCATATCAACAGGACCTGGGTTGAATGGCTGGATTTAATTTCAGTAAATGCAGTCTTTACCTGTAGTTCATAGGGTTGATGTGAGAATGTGTGTTCAAATGAAAATGGGTGTTCTAATGAGAATGTATGTTCAGATGATAAAATGTATACAAAAACTATTGGTAAACCAAAAAAATATTGTGTAAGTTATTAATTTCTTGAGGAATGGGGGTCATACTCACACATGGATATGGAGCTCAGTCTTTAGGACTGTGACCAGTGATGGCAGTGGTAGAGTAGTGGTGGTGGGAATGGCGTGGATAGAAACGAAGGCTTTAATGCATTCTGTGTGGAGCCCCAGGACTATTTTTTTAGTAGTACCTGAGCTACAACCTTTCCCTGCCTCATGACCTTACCTTTTCCTAGGTCAGTAGTTCTCAAAGCTGGCTGTTCACCTGTAGAGCTCTTTAGAGGTTCTCATTCAGTAAATCTGGATGGACCCTAAGTATCTATTTTTCAGTAGACCCTGGAGTGATTTTTATATGTAACCAGGGTTAAGAGTGGGTCATGGCACTTGGCCTCTAGGAAGATATAAGAGCAGCTCATCTCAGGTCTGTTTGCTTTTTCATCCACACTTGCTCTAGATGCTCTCACCCAATCCCGTGGCTATAAAAACCCTCAGTATGTGGATGACTCCCATAGTAGTATCCGTATGTGCAATGTTTTCCCTGAACTCCAGGTTCCTCTTAGTTCCAACTCTCTATTCAAAATATTTCCCTCAGACACTTAATCAATAGGCATCTTGACATTCCCCAATAGAACTCTATTTTCCCCTACCACCTGCTCCTCCCCATGTCTTCCTCATTTCAGGAAATGGTCCTCACTCAGTTTACTCAGACCAAAAGTACTGAAATAAACCTTGACTTTTCTTTTTTCATATCCTACTTGCAATCTATCTGCCAATCCTGAAACCTCTACCTCCCTAATATACTCAGAATCTGACTCTTCGCACCCTCTTACTACCGCCAGGCATCATCCTCTTATCTATCTCCCTGTTTCTGCCCTTGTCCCCTCTACTGTTTGTCCTCTACATAGCCACCAGAGTGAGCTTTATAAAACCTAAATCAGAGTACAGCTCTGCCTGCTCAGAACCCTCTGATGAGTACTCATCACACTTGAACTAAAATCCCAGATCCTTCCTAAGGACCACAAGACGTCATGCAATCTGGCCCCTGGCTCCTCCTCTCCGCCCGCCCATGGGCTCCAGCAGCTCTGGCCTCCTTGTTGTTCCCCTTAAAGCCTTTACACATGGTACTCGCTTTGCTGGTTGTTCTCCAGGTAGTTGCGTGGTTTATTCTCACGTCATCAGGTCTCTAACAAAGGCCACCCCCTTACTAGCCTTTCCTTTCTGTTCTCTCTGAAAGCGCCCTTTTCACTCTCCATGCCTGACCCTGCTTTATTTGATTTATGGCACTCATCACTACTTGACATCTTACCCATATCTACTGGTTTATTACCTGATTCCCCCCACTGAGGGCAGCGACTGTGTCCATTTGTTCATTTCTGCATCCCAGTGCTTAGAAAAGTGCCTGGAAAAATAGTAGACTTTCAATAAATATTTCTTCGACTCACAGAAAGGGAGAAAATATTTGCAAAGCATATATCCAATGAAGGATTAATATCCAGACTATGAAAACTACAATCGAACAACAACAAAAAATAAACAACCTAACTAAAAAAAAAATAAGGGCAAAGGACTTGAACAGACATTTCTACAAAGATACACAAATGGCCTCATCTTTCCTGATCTTTTAGCAGCCCTTTCAATCCCCCTTACAGGTTCTCTTTTCACTCCTGACCTCCAATTTTAGAATCCCCAAGGATCCCAAGTTCTGACTCTGTCCTCTGACCTGTGTTCATCACTTTAAATACCACCCAAAATGCTGACGTCTTCCAGTCTGGATCTTTCTCCTGAACTGAGACTCATATACCCAACATTTCCATGTAAAGATTAATAAGTGTTCCCTATTTAACCTATCCAAAATCAGCTCCATTTCTACCCAAACCTCACTGGCTGCTCCATCTCTGTAAATGACAACTCTTCCTTCAGTCGCTCAGGCTAAAAACCTTAGAATCATCTAGACCTCCCCTTTCTTACACTGCACATTATATCAGCAAATCCCGTTGACTCTACCTCCAGCATATGCAGAATTTGACCACACCTCACTACCTTCACCGCCAATAACCATCATTCCTCACAGAGATAACTGCAATAGCCAACAGGTCTCCTTTCTCTGCATCCCTGTCAGACTTCCATACGGAAGAATGCTTTTTAAACTATAACACCTTGAAAATCTAAGTCATGTCACCCACTGCTTAAAACCTTCCAGCGGTTTTCAATCTCCAAGTAAAAGTCATATTTACTTTAAGGCTGTCCTTGACCAGCTGGCTTCTTTCTCAGCCACATTTACTTTTTGCTTCTGTTCCTGCTTCGAGGCCCTTTCACTTAGTGCTTTTGCAAAATACTCTTCTATTTGTGGGGCTGCTTCCCTCACTCCCTTCACACTTGACTGCTCGCTATCAAAAAGTACTCTGCATCCTATCCTTCTTACTTGGCTTTATTTTCTGTGTAGCTTTTACCACCAGACCCACTCAACATACTACCTGTCTGACTGTCCCCTCTGGTCGTCAATGAGGGCAGCTTTTTGTTGACTGCTCTGTTCCTGGCACTAAGAACAGTGCTTGGCATGCAGCGTACAACGCAAACTGAATGGCCATTACCAATTTGCTGGGGGAAAAAAAAAAAAAGAAGAGGGTGTAACTTATAAGGTTTTGATAAATATAGATTATATGATAGATAGAAGTCTTCAAAACGTAGAGCCCATGGGGAAAATAACAGAGGGGTCCTTAGTTGATAAAATGCTGAAAACCTCTAGATTAGATGATTCCAGCTTTTGAAGTTCAACTGAAATTCAAACTCAACACGATTTCAGTACAAAAATTTTCTGAATTTTGGTACTGGGTCTGGTCATACTATAGCTGTTGGACATAGACAAACAAGGCTTTTTTCCAGCCTAACATTTCTCTATATTTTGACCAACTTATTTCTGCAAGAACAGAACACTGCAGCCGTGCCTCCTTTTCTCTAAACCCTAGGTTTAGCCTAAGGGGTGGTGGCTAGAATATACACAGAATGAAAAGCTTCCTTCATATCTGAATATAAACCCAAAATTAACAATGAAACCCTGCAACTTCTCAACTTCTTAAATTACACTTTTTGCCCTACTACAAAACTATTTCATGTATGTTGTGAAGAAAAAACTGGCTAAAAAGTCCGTTTAGGAGATTAATTATTCTAAATTCTTCAGATCTTATAAAATATTCATGGCATAGACTCTGTAATCTTGTCATCGGCTATTATTACCCACATATCATAGCTTAATCGTCTAAGTTCAGGCAAGATAAGTGGCCTCATGGCTGACAGTCAGGCATGGGTACTAAAGAATAAAACCAAAGAATCAAGTGTTTCAGAGCAAGGAACCACACGGAACTCTATTTCAGCCAGCACTGCTATAGATTGTCCTAGATATGAAACAAGAAATAGGTCCTTTGGTCACTGAAATGAAGGTAAACCAGAAAACTCTATTCCCACAGAGAACTTTGTAATAGGACATCTCTTCATGATGAAAGATTATTGCTAAGGGGAAAGGAGTAACATATAATCATAGGCAGCTGTTCCTTTTGAATTCTTATACTCCTCTTCTAAGTACTTTTATTGGATTGCTTTAAGCAAGAAGGTATTCTTAGTTCTTAGGTCAAGTTCTGTGCTGGAACTAGCTACACTCCCTCCCACCCCCAACCCCTGCCACCTTTTCTTATCCTTTCTAATCTCTAACAGTTGAATATTTCTCAAGCTACCCACATGCTCCTATATATAAGGTCTCTTGCACCCGGGAACAGAATGACAAACTTGGCTTTACCTACTAGTGTTGTATCTTTATTAAAAATATACAGAATTTGGAAATGTTAGTGGTGGAAGATTTTAGAGGTCTAGTCCAATTCATAAATCATAATTAATGTTAGTTTTTCTTACAGAGTAAACTGTGGCTAAATGTACTTAAATGATTTGCCTGAGTTTTAGAGAAATAGTTTTGTCCATAATCCAAGTCTACTGATTTCGAAATTCAAGAGCACTTTCTACTCTCTCCTAGAGGTTAGCTGCAAAATGAAATGTATCCACAAGCAGCTTATCATGACGAGGAACAGATGTTGGTATCTTTTACAAGTGGTTGGGATAGTGGTTCTGCCATTTCGTGTATGGCTTTCAGTGAGAAATTGACTAAGCTTGTTTCTTTATCTTCAAACAATATATTTAGATTCTAGGAACATGTTTGATGCCTAATATTATTTTGCATATAAAAATAAACATTTTCTCATAGGGACACAAGAGCGCCCTTCAAATAAATAGGAACAATTATCCCATGATCAGACTCTAAAAATGTTCTATTAATTTTTACAGATGTACATTTGGGGAAAATTACTATTTGCCAACTTTATTTTCAATGCTTATATAGCACATCTGCTGAAGACCTTCAAAAGCAAATTGTGAAGACAAGGAGTGATTATCATATGGGATATTTCCTACCCAATGACTTCAGCATCTGGTAGAGTAACTACATACATTCTACCTTATCTCACACTTTAATTAGTAAATCCCAGACAAGGGCCAAATTTCAAGAATTGCCTTTGAGTATTTTTTCCTCAAACTTTTCTGGAGTTAGTTTATTTATTTAAAAGTTCAGCTCAAGGAAGGCCACTTTCTCTTTGACTAGCAAATGTTCCCAAGACTATAAACTAAGCTTACAAAGATTCAAACCAATAATTCAATTACACAGGACAAAGTATGATCCAATTAATGTTAACATCATTCTTAGTTCAGTATGTCTTTTATGTCTTTTATTTCAGGGAAGTCATATAAGTCAACATATAACATGATTAGAATATATCCAATGGCTGACAATCACTTTGAATGGTGAAAATGGAGCTTTTAAACTTAATCTGCTGTTTTTACTCTGATAAATTATGTGAGGCACTTGAATGACTAAATAAACAAAATTTAGAGTAATGAATCCAAGGCTTTCTTAGAAAACTGCTGTCTTCTGTGGGTATATTAACAAATTCTGAAGAAAAATAGCGACAGAAGAGAAAAAGAATTTTTACTTTTTGCTTGTTAATGCATGTTGCAAACACCAGAATAAAAAGGGTACACACAAAAAGATACAAAGTACAAACTTTATTAGAGACTTCCTAAGTTTAGAGGAATACTAACGCAGATACATACAAACCTACTATTGGGTTCTTATAAAATCCTTTAAAACAGTTAACAAAAATTCAATATGATAAAGTACATAAAACTATCAAACAAAGTACTGTGTTAAAAAAGGTCATAACCTCAAGCCTTCAGGTAGGGTAGGAAATGTACAGTTCTACTATATAAAACATAAGTAGTCAAAAAGTAAGAATTAAAATATCTCTGAAAGAATAGTCTCAAATGATATTTTAAAAAATACAGCTTAACACTCCCAAAGTATCTGAAGTGAAGGCAGACTTTAGAAACTTACTGTGTAAACAAGCCTGACAGTTCATAAATTCCTATTTTCAGCGTTCATATTTAACTGTGTTAAAAGAGAGTGCAAAGGCCCTCCAAATACTGAGAACACTTATTGTACATAAACATAACATGGGTGCACGCATTTCAGGCTATGTCAAGAAATACAGTTTACTATGCTCACAGATTAGTTCACTGATACAAGATTACTGATGTTAGAACATCTCCAGATTTGGGTGAATACAAAATTTCATAAATTCTGGAAGAAATGGGATACAAGGCTCACTTATTTAATTCTATATAGTTCATTAGAGGAAAATGAATGAGAAGAATTGAAGCGTAAATTAACAGTGAATTTCCAAGACAAAAATAGCACTTAGTCATTTGGCTTTAAAAGGAATCAAAATCCAAAATTAGATCCAATCTACTGTTTTATCGAAAGAAATATTATTTACACATGTATAATTTTTTTATTTATGCAAACAGAAAACACTGTGCAAAAGTGAAAACATTGAGAGAGAAGGGTAAACATAAGATTTAAAAGGCAAAAATAATAGAATCCATGGGATGAAGCACCTCTGTAATGAATGTAGTACAGAACTAATCCCAGGACTGATTTCTTCAGGATGAGCACATAGTCCTATTTTAAAGGCTAACCCACCGACCCAATTTTTCTGGTATAACAAGGCTTGGAGGAATAGCAGTTTGGGGCTCCTTTCTCATGTGGAGTCCCTGATTAGTCTGCAGTTATTTCAAACAGGGCCTAAACCTATCGAAATGCCAGTATTACCAAAAGGATACATTTTCATTGTGTACCAAACCTTTGGATTTGGGGTCTTTTCATGCCTTTTCAGAAATCCTTTCCTCAAAATGAAATAAAAACATGTATATGGCCATAGCAGCGTTAACAGCTTTGGTGTCAGATCATGTGATGAATCAACTGGTCAGAATATTTTAAAAACCGAGAGCAGCAGGGAATGAAAATCAAGAAACTTACTGCAAACTTAATTTTGCAAAATATTTTTGTAAAGATGTGAGCAGTAGTAGCCCATCTTCACTCTATCATCCTAGCTTGGTTTCATCAGCCACAGCAGATTCTAAAATGTCGCCTACAATGAGTCTAACAAGGGATGGGAAGTCTACAAATGATGCTAAGGCTCCTCCCAGATCTGAACCTTGAAAAGCAAGCTCAAAAAAATGTGACAATTCAATAACAGATTAAAAGAAAAGGGCAATCTCCAGAAACAAGAGTTTAAAATCACTGAGCATTGGAGCCACAGGGCAAAGACCAATGCCTTTCAGAAACTATGAATGATTAGTTAAATGAGATGGACACAACATTGTTGACTAGAAAGTCTTTGAGAAAAACAAAAACAGCAATCATTAATTTGGGGAGAATGTTTTTTTGGTGGCTAAATTGTTTAACCTAAAAATAGAGATCAGATAATAAAAGTTACAAGTACTGTTTCTCCTCATTGGCAGTTAATAATAACCATATTATATATCACATTTCTGTTGTGATAAATTACTGTAATGTCTACGTCTGGTAAAACTTTTATCTTTTTATCCAGCGTCATCCTTCTAATTTTAGGAGCATTAACTAACAAATTCTTGTTAAAAATGTAGACACACATACAAAAAAAGTGAGTCTTGGTGAACGTACGATGTCTAGTAAGCCTCAGGTTATCTTCAGTCTTCACACTCTTGACGTTCCAGGAATGATGCGCGAGTTTAGGTTGGTTCTAGGATAGGCCCAGGGGCCTGGTTTGATCTGGGATCCCTGGGACCATACCTAGAACAAACCCAAACAAAACCAAACTCCTTGGGGGTGCTTTCAGCTCAGGTAGACTTCTGGACTTTTCACTCATAGGGACCTCCAGGGCTGTACCAGGACCATACGCCAGTCTTTAAAGAATGGGAGTAACATTTCTGGAGCTCTCTGTACATTGCCAGATACTAGTCCCGTGCCTGAGTAAACATTATTTAAATCATAGTATGAACAGAAGGTACTACCGTTTGGTGTGATAAAAAGGGCAGAAATTACTTAGATTTAAAAATGGAATTAATTTAAGAATTTACTTGGGAGGGAAAAAAATGTAATTTATTAGAATATTATAACAATAAACTTATAAAAGACATGTTTTAGTTTTAGAAAAAACTGTTCAATGATAAACTCATCTATAGGTAGGCAACCTTTAGGAAACGAAATGCTACAAAAGTGAAAAATCTCAAATCAAAAATACTAAAATAATCCCTTATTTTGAGAAACTCTTAAGATATAAATATGAGAGAAAAAATATATTTCTACAGTATTTCATGGAATATACCCAGTTTTAAAGTGTAGTCAGAGGTATACACAACTTAAATACTGTTCTATCGCAACAACATGTTTGATATGTGCCAAATGAAATTCAGTAAATAGATATGAAACAAACTAATTTAATTGCTGACAGTTAAAATACAGAATTAAAAATACCATATGCATTTTAATTTATCACACATTTTAGGATAGCCATAAAGTCAACTTCTTATTCATGTCATACTTTTGTATAAATGAATCCTGGAATTGGTTGAACCTCTTTTTGGTTTGTAGTAATTACAATGAGTGGAATCACTTTCCTCCCACAACTACACTTAAAGAGAAGTTTTCTCCTTGTACCACCAACCCAAGTTTGGCATCATGACTGTCTTTTCTGTAATGGCAGTCTCAACTCAAGAAACTTGTTTTGATTATCTATTTTTTTAATGAATATTGTATCATAATTCCCTTTAGTCACCTTTCAGTTGACTGAAAGGTGACTAAGATGCAAGGTTATAAAGAGTAGACTGATTTCCCAATTACCCTGTATATAATGGAGGGATGAATCAATATTTGGTTACTAAAACACAATCAGCCTGTTTGTAAAACTAAGTTGTTAAATGCTAGGATATCCCCTTGTAAACAAATTTGAATTTTACTTACAAACATTATAACATGCAAATTTCATATTTATTTTTCATTCAAGAGAGAAAAATCATCATGCTTGATTATTTAACATATTAAATGATTTTAAACATGCAAAATATAGAATGACAGTGGGAATTTGATCGTTCAAATATCTGTCAGTATCATTAGATCTAACACTGATAACTTTTGGCAAGCTTTTAGCATATAATTAATTGAATAAAAATAAAGATAATGTCTTAAAAACTTGCATAATCAAAGAATAAATTATTTGTGGTTAAATTAACTGCCTAGAGTCTAAAAACCTTATTACTTTTCAGCTCTCTGTTATATCAATAATAAACGTTTTCTTATTTTCCAGGGCTCAACTTACTTCATGTTTTGGAAATGAATATACATTTCTCTAAAAGCAAAACCAGAACAACAAAAAACAACCTCACTGAAGAAATTCTGAGCAGCATGCGGTATCCAATTCCAATAGTAAGTACTATAGAAAATGCTAATTGAGTGGACTGGTTTTAATCGGACCCAAAAAATTAGAGGATAGAAATATAGAGAAGGTAAAATATTTAAAGCTGTTTTGTATAATAACAGCTCTTCTATTTTGAGAACAGGTATCTAATCTAGTAACTTCACTTATCTTCACAATAGCAACGAAATAAGTACTGAAGTAATAGATGTCACAAAATCCATGCACTTAAGTATAATCCAATTTTTTGGGTCTTCACCAAGTCAATTTTACTCTTACTTTATACATTATTCTAGCTGTCTTAGTCACCTCGTTTCCAAAAACCAAAGCAGACTAAGGAGCATTATGAAGACGGAGAAAAAAGGCTATTGCTACAGGCACACTTAGGCAAGCAGTAATGTAAGTCAGAGGAATTAGAACTATTAGAAAACAAAAACAACAAAAAAAGCATTGCAGAATGGAGCCATT
>NW_017731413.1:4631210-4647290 GCF_001890085.2 Hipposideros armiger
TTTCCTTCCTACATTATTTCTAATAATTTATCAAAATATTTCATATTTTACATTACTGATGATGTATAAGTAAAAGTCCGTTACCAGAGTTAACAGGGTCCCTTCTGATTAACACTCCATTGATTTATAATTTTGGTGAAATGTGTCAGAGCTGGATTCTTTTTATGCTTTAAAATTAAAAAGCTTTACCACTTTTATTATGTGAATCAGACTATTACTATTTATTTTTTAAGAAAATTGAGTTTTTAATTTTTTGACCAATTTTACTAAGACTTTTATAACCAGATCTTGTTTTTCAGCCTCAAATGTTTTATTTTAAACTACTTCCAAGAAATAAGAAATAGCAAATATAATGTAGCAATAAGATGAATTTAGATTTTGCTGGAAAAACTCCCCGTGACATTATTAGGTCAGTGGCACCCATAGTTTTTAAAGAATGTATCTGGGACTTAAACTCAGGCCTATCCTTTTGTACTAGACCCTTATCCTTTTTGTACTAGATCCTTAAGCCCATATTCTTAAATTTCCTTAGTAATTTGCCTTAAATGTATTTCTCGTGACTTGCTTGTCTTCAATAACTTCAGAAATCAAATGAGTCAATGCCTCAGTTCCTAATAAAATATCTTTAGATGCTGTTAAGTACAATTAGATTTAATAAGGACTTAACTTATGAAGTCAGATAATACAGACACTTATGAAAACAAGCAGAGGACTGCAAATCAAAGACCAGTAAGAGTCTGGCCCTTGATAGGCCATATATGTAGAGTTTTTAATGAAAGGTGAAAAAAAAAAAGTAAGATATGATAACGGTCAAAACCAGATCATTTATGCTATGACTTTCTTAATTGTAGGCAAAGGGTAAAAATCCTGTTCTCAAGACTAACCTAAATAAATAGCCTCTTCCATGCATTCTACATTAAGTACTAGGTTTAAAACAGACTATGGAAATGTTCATATTAAAATCTGTCAGGATATTAACCTAACAGTAATTATCCTGTCAAAATACCATTGTAAAATTTGGAAAGCACAATTACAAGTTTTCCCCACAAAATATTTTTCCCAGAGAGCTTCTTTTGGATGTGGGATGGCATTTATTAAAACTAGTCAAAAGCCTGATAAGACAAAGTAAAATATTCTTAGAAAAGTAACAAACAAGAATATCTACTTATGTTACATTGGCCTATTTGTTTTATTTTCTAAGATATTCATGGCAAGAAGCATAAACTCCTAGACAGAGGTTCTTAGATTTTACTGGGTATAAATAAACATCACCAAGGTCTCAATCCAAAATGACCGACTAAGAATGACTGGGAGGATGGCTGTCAATCTGCATTTAAAAAATAAGACCTCTATTTAATTCCAAAATAAGTGCCCCATGAAAAAAACAGAGAAACACTGACATTCTGACTATTATGAGAGGAAATTAGGAATTTTCACAGGGAAGATACTATTTTATCTTGGAAATACTTTAAAAGATGGAAGAAATTTTCAAAACTATCACACCAAAAAAACAATCAAAGTCCAAGATCTTTGTATCATGATTGCACCAAGTAGAATTTTTACTGAATTAAGTAACAACTAGTGAATAAAACAGGTCAGGCTGAAAGATCAGAAATTTGATTAAAATGAGTCTTTCAAAATTAAAAAGTATCACCTTAGATAGCATTGAATAAAACTGATACAATATTATGAAGATATTTTCCCCAAACTAGTGTGATAAAAATAAAATATAATACAAAAACTTAAAAATTATTAAACTTTAATTATTTCTGTGTAAGTTTATAGATGAAGAGAAAGGTTACCAAGGTTTTCCATAATTACTTCTAAATCAAAGGAAAAAAGTTGACAAACTAATTTAAAAAGAAAGTAAACTCTGAAAGTTACTATTTAAGAACATAATAGTCAGTTACAATACAAAGTTTTTTTCCTTGAAACTTAAGTATTTCTAAGTGGTAAACTAGGCCCACTCTTAGGTATTGCTACTAAGAGCTTAATTACAGATAAGTTTCAGAATTTTTGGTAACTGGCAGCATCACTTATAGTACAAAGGATCTCTACTATTCATATAAAGCAGAAACAAGTTTTTCCTCGGAATAAAAAATTTCCTTAGATTATTGAAAAAAAGAAAACAAAACCCCTTTGGTATACAAAAATTTACTCACTTGAAGTGCTAAGTTATAGGAATTCCAATGTGTTTCTTACCTCTAAAAATTATCTAGATTTATCATGTAATTTTCTTTCTAGGGCAGCAGCATAAATTGAGTTATTCCTACATTTTCCCCAAATAACATCTATAAACTATGTCAGTGCATATGAGCTATAGGTTTCAGAAAACAATATACTCCTGAAAATATCACTCCTTGAAAATGCAATCTGCAACACAAAACAAGACAAAACAGATAAGACTGGACAATTTGGAAAGCAACCTCTTTCATGAGGTAGTTTGTAGATGAAATATTAAGGAGACAAGGATGCTTTCCAGGAAGCTGATAGGATGTTTCCAGAATCTTATTCAGGTGGAGAGGGAATAGCCTCAGGCTAGAAATCAGCAGCTTGGTGACCTGCTTGTGTTAATGGCACCCATTATCTCTAGGCAAACTGATAAAAAGAACTTTCTGCAAAGTTGGGGATGAGGCCTTGGACCACAGGGATCCCATCTCTTTTAGTTGAAACAAGAACAGAAAAAGATAAACACAAAAAATTAAAAGGGTAATTCTTAAAATGGTATAATGGTTTTCTTTAAAAGATCATTAGGAAATCTTAAAATTAAACTAAATACACATATGAACAAGGAAACATAAGAAACATGTTATAACCCAAGTATTTCTGAAACTACTTTTTAGTTCCAAACCCCAGTACACATCAATTGCACGAACTCATGTTTTTTATTCAGAACCTGTGTCTTTGTTTTAAGACTTGGTATAAACAAAAATAAAATACAAACAACTTGTTATTAACATAACAGTTGCAGTTATTAACTGCGAGAATACAGTAGAAAGGAGTCATACTAAATGTTAATGTTCTTGCAACAGAATCATCCCAGTCATTTTATGGCAGCAAATTCTGGCAAGAAATGATAAATTCATTTGTTATTAAAAGTTCTTAAAGAATTTCCAAGATCGATCAGTTGTGCTGCAAATAAAACAGCAGTTTATTCAAGAGCCCTTACCTTTCTCTTATTTCCTAAAATATCTGCCATACAGGTAACTACTATTTCAGATCAGTTGTTCAAACCAGGGTTCTTCCTGTAAATTCACATCTTAGCTTTATATAGAGTAAACTTACACTCATTTTCCCCTTCCAGTGGAGTATCTAGTCTTGAAGCTAAAACACTTTCATAAAAGAACAATTTAAAATCCTTCATGTAAATCTTGGTTCTTACATTTCTTCTACCTCATCTTTCTTTTCTTGTACTAGGTGTTCCTCCTCCTCCTCATCACCGAAAGTCTGTTCCTGCATAGTGGTAAAGGAGAGAGATCTAGCGGCCACTTCAGCTGCGAGGCCAGCAGTGAAGGTAAAATCTGGTGACAGCTGCAGCCGCGCCAGCATCTGCTTAATGGAGGGCTGCGATGAGTCCCTGGAAGTTGGGTGGGCAGCAGCCAGGCCATCAACATCTGCCTGCCGAGAGTCATCCTCACTGTCGCACTGGTAACACACTCTTTCTTCAGCTCCTTGCGGGTGGACTTCATTTGCAGAATTGTCTTTATTTTTATCGTCTAGAGGGTTTTCACATAAATACTCAGTCCTACTACTTATTTCATTGTCAGTTGTGGAGGGTTTACTATTTTCTTCTTCAGTATCATTTTTACCAACTTTCCCCAAATCTGAATCCATTGATGGTTCTGAATTACTTATGGGTTCCACTGGGTCTACAGGAGACAAGGATTTCAACATAGCTTCAAAGGGAAAAAAAAAGAAAGAAAAATAATAACTAAGGACAATAATTTAAACTTTAAACTCCCAGTAGTTTTTTTTTCCTTATAAAGAATAAATAAATAAAAGCTAAATAAAAGTTTCTAGTAAAATCAATGTAAATTTATAAATCCAGAGAACTTTGCAAGAGATAAAATGCCTAAGAAATGAAATGAGATGGGGTTGTAATGAAGATTTAAAAACACCTCACATATTCTCTCATTTGAAATATTAAAGCAGTGGTTCTCAAAGTGTGGCCCCTGAACCTAAGTCAGTCAGCATCACCTAGGCATTTGGTAGAAATGAATATTCTCAGGCCCCAACCACAGACCTACTGAGTTAGAAACTGGGCGTGGGGACCAGTTATGTTTTACAAGCCTTCCATTTTGTTCTGATACATACTAAGTTTTGAGGACCATTCCATTAAAGATTAAGCAGCATGGTTTTCACAGATAATAGGCCTAAAAGTAATTCAGATAATAATCCTATTTTTGACACATATATATTTATAAGTAAAACAGCATAGAAAACAAATCCAACATATAATACAACCTACTTGCCAAACACCTAACAAGACCCTGATGAAAGTACAGCTATTAACTTCTACACATTTTATAATGTCACAGAAAAATATAAAACGAAATAAAATCTGCATTCAAGATCAACTACTGTACAAAGCATAATACATAAATATAACATATATCCATACGGCAGAAGTTGTCCTTTCAAGGAAAATGGAGTTTTATTTAGCCCCTCTTGATGTTAGTAGGCAGTGGGTTGCTTGCTAGGCAGTCTCTCCTCCCAGTATGAGGGGTTAGTACAATACAATATATTATGAAGCATGGCGGAAGAAAAAAAAAGTGCGTCTTGAAGATCTGATGTTTATTAAAAAATAATTTTGTAAAACGTGTCCATTTTCAAGCAACAGATCCCTAAGCTGCAGTATCTCCACTAGAGAAGCAGCACCAACAGAAAAAAATGGCCACAGCAGGTTCCAGTGTAGAATTTCCCTTTCTAATTCCATTCGGACTTTACCCCTGTAGGCAGAGATGAAAACAACTCTGGAAGATGTACTGAACATTTTCATGGGAAAAGCATTTTATGGTATCAGCAGCTTTTTACTTATTTTCACAAACTAAATCAGCATTATTGCTCTTTCAAATGTAAACTATCAAAAGCACATACCTGAAAAAGAGACACATTTCTCTCATCGTTCTATCTTTGCCCATACTGTCAACAGGATAATTTTAAAACTACATGAAGAAATACTAAACAATAAAAGAAGGATACAAGTTTATATACAATGCTGTTTTCAGTCTTCATGTGCAGTTTTAATCTGTAAATCTGATAGTTCCGAAAGAATGTAACATATATTAGAAGTTGATTGATATTTCTGATTATTGCTATTTAAATGGAGGATACAATTGGTTTGTAATGTGACACATAATCTGACAAGTGTGTTAACACTGTGCTAGACTATAAAGGAATGGAGGGATTTTTGTCTCTTGATCTACATGCTAGGGATATAGCAGTAAATAGTGCCTTAATAGCTACTTGTTGAATGAATGATTTGCTGAATGAATATTGTGAGGATAATAAAGCCCTTATTTAAGGAGACTATAATTTAATTAGAGACAAAGAAAATCAAATGCATAGAAAAATAATAGTGCCTAAAACATAATACTCTTAATCTCTGATTTATGTAGGCCTAATAGATAAACAAGCAAGTTACAGGAACTCTATTTTTACTGCTGCTTCTAGGAAGTTCCTAACCTGTTATACACTTTGCTGCTCAAGACTTCCTTTCATTTCACTACAGTGTCCCTTGGGTGTGATGGTCTGTCGTGGTAGGAAGGGTGGCAGGGCTCGAGTTGTCAGAGGAGGATTCAGAGAGAGAGAGAATGGCAGAAAGGACAGCTTGGTGGAAAAGACAGAATTCTTGGTAAAGGGATCAGCATGAATATTTTTCATGAATAACAACAGCAAGTTTTTGGAACCATAGTCTAATTGGATAAATATAACTAGAGGAAGATAAATATATTAGAAATTGTGGGAAATACAATTGGATATGATGAACTCATGTGATGGATAGGCTTGATTTGAAATCAGGAAAGGAGTTTAGATTTAATACAATAAAAAAGGGGGCATCATTGTAGGTTTTTAAGATATAGAGCCATTATCAATATGCTATTGGAGAAAAATCTGGAAGGCATATGCAAGGATAGAAGCTATCTTAGAAGCCTAGAAGCTATCTTCTAAGGAAGGATAACTTAGAAGAAAAAGGTGATGAAAATGGGAGTCAGCTAAGAGGCTATTATAATACATGAGCATAATCTAATGAGGACTTGGGCTCTAAAGGGCGTCAATGGAAAGAAAGGGGAACAATAAAATCAAGAAATATACATCTAGACAAGTGAAAATGGTAGGGCTCCTAAGAGAAGAAAAGAGAACTCTGAGGGACTTTCCAGAAGTATAGGTAATATAGATATTCTAGTGAAAAAGAGAAAGGGAAAAGAAGGCAGTGGTTTTGAGGCTCCACATAGATACTCTAAAATGGAAGGGAAGTCCCACTCTAACTTCTTAGAAATCCGTAAGAATTAATTCCTCAACTAGGAATTAACTGTAATAGTTGGATATTGTCAAGTACTAAGCTTCCCCTCGTTTCCTCCCCTTCCTCCCATGAAGTTCAACTAAAGAAGGGTGGGAAACATAAAGGAGTTTAAGGCTAATCTCCAGTCATCCAACTCTGTCCAAATCTAAGTGTGGAGACTGTGCACAGAAGCACCTCCTGTGCTCCCAACTACTAAAATGCTCAACTCAATTAAGTAACCTTAATGATGTAGCTAAGCAGCCTATGTCTTAATTCACTTCTTTCAATATTGAACACAGTCATTAACTTTGTGTTTCACTGAAGTGTACTTATTATATAATATCAACATAAAGAGAACAGAGTTTAGAGTCTTAAATTAACTAAATTTGAAAACAATCTGATTTATTCAACTCACTGCCCACTGAAAAACTAATTTAGTAAAAAAACAAATAACTGATGAAATGTGTGAGTTCATATTCCCAGTCTGATTATATACCTATTTTTTTATTGATCAAATTTATTTTGTGTCTAGGACAAGTGCTATACTTACCTACGGATCCCTAAAATTATAGCCAAAAGAAATCTATAGCTAAAATAAGATTCACAGTTAAAGAAAACAGAATCCCCTACATTGAGATAACCTTTTACTCTGAAGTCTGTGCTTACCATGATCACTAAATAGAAGTTGCTTCCATTTTTGCCTTTCTGCCTCCGATGCTTTGAATCCCAGCACTGATTTTAATTCCTGGAGTACCCTCTTGGATTCTTCATGCTCACGCTTCTGTCTCTCTCTGTCCTCTTGAGACAAGTAATAAAAATCATCCTTTCTGAAATCATTGTCCATATCTATATCATCTACATAAGCTTCTAATTCCTAAAAATGAATAAAGAAAAAGCACTTTACTTCAAGCAGACAATTTCCTAGTAGTATTCATTGACTTGTACCTACACATCGCCAAGATTAAAAAAGGGGGACTGTTGGCATAGGTCACTAAAGCACAGTTGGGCAAACAAAGCAAACATATACATAAATTGAAAAAACCTCTCATAATTGATACTAAAAAGGGCTTTGGATAAGAAAGTTTAATAACTTCAATCATTTTTCTACTCAGATACTGTAGTCAAGATTACAGTTTTTTGTTCTGTCAAAACCAATCAAAATGAGCAGGACAGACAGTTTGGGGAGGCAGTCAAGCATGTTAGTCTTCTTGTGGTAGACATTTGTGGTGCTTTCTGACTTCCCAGGAAGTCTGAACACTATTCCTAGGATTGAGGACCACTCATCTATGGCTCTCCCTATCACCAAGACAGAGGGCAGGATCCTTGCTTACCCAGTCTCCCTCGCAGTTACAGTTCAGGCAAACAACTTGGGATGCTCTAATCAGATGTATCTGCATCAAATCTGATCCAGAAGTTTGTTATAAAAGAAGGCATCCCGAGGAACCCACTCTGGTAAGAATGGAGGCAGGTCAATTTTCCAGAGGCAGAGGTTCTGAAGGTAGCATTGATGGAGCAAGTGGCAATGTCTGAGCCCAGTGACTTGGCAGCGATGTTACCACTGGAATAGTTCTTTCGAGTGATTTGAGCTCTTTACCCCAGCCTGGTTCAAGCCTGACTATCTGGCCCTTTGAAATACTGTCAGCTATCTAATATTTTCAAAATAATTTTCTTATTTGTTACTAAATAAGGTTGGTCTCCCTTTGCAATTAAACATACTGAATAGACTATTTGACCTCAGGAAAAGAAGTTTTCCTTAGGATGAGCAAAAGAGTCTTTTTAACTATCTAATATAATCATTAAAAAAATGTTTTTGAAAGTGAGGTATAACATACATGCAGTGAATGCACAAGATAAGCGTACAAGATTTTTTACATATGTATACATGCTGGTAATCACCACTCAGATCAAGATAAAAACATTTCCAGCATCCCAAAAGGTACCTTCGCCATGGCACTAACTTTTAATGTGTTTAATCACTTTTAACTGTCTAATAAATGGACAATTAGATATAAATAATAAATAGCTGGTAGTTTCAATGGATTAAAAGTCAAAGCACTAGGAACTAATAATTTGATATAAATTCAATACATTACCTTGTGATTTTGAAGCTCATTAGAATATAAATTTAGCACTTACTCAACAATTAACCATGTCACTTACAGAGAAAGGTAGGTAAGCTTTGTATATGAAACCCTTCTTTAGGGGAACAAAAAACAATTTTCACCCTTACCTGCTCCTCAGGGATTGGATCTTTGTCTGCAATGTGTAGAGTAGGCTGCATCAAAGGTACCACAGTACAGTGTGGGTTTTCACATGCTATTTCAGGTTTGCCTTAAAAAGAAACATGCCACACAGAAATGAGCAAATATCTAATTAACAGCCAAGATCTAGAACAGTCCAGCACTTCAAAACATTTGTTTATGTTGTCTCTTTATACCCTATTCCTTCCCCTGTACCCAACTCCTAGTAACCACTGATATGTTTTCTGTTCCTATTAAATTTTACTATTTTAAGAATGTCATATAAAGGGAATCATACAGTAAGTATGTAGTGATTTAAGTTTGGATTCTTTCGGTTAACACAGAACATTATAGATTCCTCCACCTTATTGATACAGCAGTACTTTATTTCTTATGAAGGACAAAGCTAGAGAATAAAGAGCATGAAAACTAAATGCCATGTGTGATCTGGATCTGGACATTAAAAAATATTATTGGATCAATCAGTGAAATTAGGATGGGGTCTGTGGATGAGACAGCAATATGGTATTCCCGATTTTGATGGTATACTGTGTGCATGTAGGGGAACATCCAGGTTTTAAAAAAAATGCAAACGGAAGTATTTACAGGTAATGGGGTTTCATGTCTGTAGCCTACTCTCAAATGGTTCAAAATAATACTACCAAAGGAATTTATAGACAGATACGTAGAGAGATGAGGCAAATGTGGTAGAATGTCAACAACTGGGGAATCTGGATGAAGGGTACTTTGAACTACTCTTGCGATATTGCTGTAATTTTGAAATAACAACAAAACAAGATATGGCTAACTATAGCACATGCTTAAAAAATTCAAACGAACGTTTTATTTAAAGTTGTGTAGCCACAGCCACTGAGCTTTTTAGTGAGAAAAGTTTGTGAATTACTTCTATCTTAATTCATATCATTATCACATATGAACAAAAACCACATATATAGAGCAGAATTAAGAAATGGCTTATCACCTGCCCAATGATTTGGAGACTGTTTTAATAAACATATTTAAGTGACTGACTAAAATTCAGTATCTCAAAATATGCTAAAGGAAGGGGTGAGGAGGACGTATCTTTTAACACACAATGGTTTTCTGAGTGTTTCTATTTATAGAAAATGTACTCAAAAGCTCCAGACTGAAGTCATTTCAAAAAGTTTAATATGCATTAATATTTGTACCTAGTAAAAATTTTTTCAAATTTATCCTTCGGAGAAAAAATTATTCACTATTTACATATTAGATATAAAGGAAATTGGTAATATATGAGTTATTAGCAATGTTAACATTTTGTTTGAAAAAAGTTAATGCTTTTACTATCTAAGGACTTATTCAGCTTGTTTAAGACATTAAACAAAGTATTACATAGCTAGCTGTAAACAAAACAATGACTAACAGAATGATAAGGCACTAAATATCTTTGGCAGCACTACAATTTCTCTATATAAATATGATTAACCTCATCATAAAGGTCCAAAGGATAAATGTGGTACTGGTCTATAGTACAAGTTTAAAAATTGATATGTCAAACATTTACAATGAAATTAGTAAAAACAAGTCTAAAATCTGGGTCACTGAAAGCAGTGTTGCGGAAAATTTCAAGATTGCCTTGTTACCTAGCAGTACTAGGCACTCTGATGTTACCATTAAGTAATGGCACTTAAACATTTTAGACCCCTAAAAGCAAATATGCAGTGCCACCTGTGATAGTATTTGTATACTATTTCGGAATGACTGAGGTATTTTACTTAAAAGCAAAACTCAACTTCTGGCTCCTGAACATCAAACTCATTATACTCTAATTGGAAAAGAGATTCTGAAAATGAGTAATACTATTAAAATCTATCCCTTCATTTAAGTTTTTTAAAAATGGTGCATGTGTGCTCACTTTGGCAGCACACAGACTAAAAGTGGAACAATACAGACATTAGTGTGGCCCCTGCACAAAGATGACACACAAATTCGTGAAGCATTCCAAATTTATAATTAATAAAAGTAACAACAATGATATGATTCAGGGAATTTTCATAACCATATTCATTTTTTATTAATAGGTAAGAGCCAAGACTTTATATTCAATATCAATTTGTACATATAAGTTCAACTTTTTCTTTAGTAAACTAAGAAATTTTGTCAAGTCAGTATCATCATGAGGACAAGAAATACACCTAATAAAATCCTACCAGAGGGAATAAGCATGTCTGATAAGGCTATACAAAAGAAATCTCATAGGTACCTTTCTTATCTGTATTTCTTCGTAGCAGTTTGTCCACCTGAGAAATGGCCTCTTCCCAGCAATTGTTGCTCGCTTGAACATGGGGCTGAATTAACTTTAATTTCTGTTCCAAGATTTGATAAGCTTCTGACACTAGTTCTTGGGTTTCTTTAGTACAAACAAGCTTTTCAAGTTCATCTTCAAGAATTATTACCCTGAGTAACAAAGTAAAACAGTTTTATCATGGAGGTTTCTAAAAATATAAAATGGAAATTTTACAAGTTACAAGGCTTATTTAAGAAATAAGCTTATAAGACGAAAAAAGTTTTGGAGATGGAAGGTGGTAATGGTTGTACAACTATACACACACGCACACCCCTAATGCCACTGAAATGTATACTTAAAAATGATTAAATGGTGAATTTTGTTATATATATTTACCACAATTTGAAAAGCTTATAAACACTATCCTAAATTTATTCAACAAATATTTCTTTCATACATACTAGGCATTTTATGAACTGAAAGATAAATTAAACCTATCTCCTACTTATAAGAAACTTATAACTGAATCGGGGAAATTATACATACAGTGGGTGCCCAAAAAATATATACACATTTTAAGAAAGGAAAAAACTGTATTAAAATTGTAATACTCAATATATACCAATAACAAAAGATGACTATAAGTCATGTATATACATTTCTTTGGCACCCCAGTATATAATGTAATACAATATCATAAAAAGTAATAACTAACATTTTATTTCCATTTTATAGATGAGGAATTAGGCCCAGAATATTGAATAAACTTGCCCAGAGTCATACAGCTATAATGTTATAATTATAATGCTGGGTTAAACACAGGCACTAAAGTATAAATACCACAGAGAGATAAAGACAGTGTTAGAAGAATTCAAAAGGGGGAATTTACTACTAGCAATGGGTACAGACAGGGAATCACTAAGGAAGAGGTACTTCTGAGGTAGCACTGAAGGACGGGAAAAATTTCAGCATGTAGAAAAGACGAGGCAGGTCATTCTAGATGGAACATGGGAAAGCCAATTTATACAGTTTGGCTGGATCGAAGGAAAAGAGCAAGAAATAAAGGCAGAGAAGCAGACTGCAATCAGGTCACGGCAAACCCTCCCCACAGAATGTTTTGCACAGAATGCAGTCTAAGCTGCAACACTCAAACCGGTGAAGATTTTCCATTAAGTGAGAAAGCAAACATATGCCTCAGAAACAATCTAGCAGTGAGCGCTCTGGAGGCAGGAGGAACAGTTAAAGGGTTAATGCTCTAGTTAGGCAAGTGAGAATGGGAAGAGCAAGGGGGACGAGCCAGACGGTGGAGTCAAACACAAAACAATTTTTTAGATAACACTTTTAAAAGTTGTGTGTGGCAGTGCTCTAGCGCAAATCAGATATGACAGTTAGTGACTGGTATACTCTCTAGTTAAGATATTTTAAAAGGTGATATTTAGTATATTTCATTTTGAAACAGGAAACATCTCATCATAATCCACAATCCCTGCCCAAGGCACAAAGCTCCTCTTTTTCATTTTCATGTCCATCCAGTGTAGCACTCTCCCTTCCCTGAACCATCTTCCCTCATTCTAATGTATTCCAATTATGCTCTGGATACTTCTTATTCTAGTGCCACAAATTCTTTAGAGACTCTGGCTTTGCCAATAAACCTTTCCACTGGAATCTGGTTCTCCTGTGATGATGATCCGACGTTAGCCACCCACTCAAGTAGAGACTGCCTTACCTCCCACATTCTCTCTGGGAGACAGGCCTGAGTCAGGTTAGCATTCACCTGCTTTCTCAGAATGGCAGCTACTCACCACTGGAACATCCTTGTCTCATAGCTTACCTGTCAGACCTTGAACTCCTGGGTAAAAACGTATCTGTCTTTATGACCTTAATTTCCTATCCTTGTCAACCACATTGTTCTTCACTCCAGTAAACTAGCCTTTTGATTTTACTGAGACTTCAAGTTCTTTGGACCCTTTTTTTTTTTTTTTTTTTTTAAATCTTACAAAATTGATTGCTGCCCTCTCCCTTCCACTTTTTGCCTGGCATCCAGCATCAAGTAGATAAACTACAATCTTATCAACTCATTAGATTCCTGTGAGCTTCCTGATTACCAACACAGCATGAACCTAACCATTCCATCCAGTCCTACAATACAAGTGTCTGTTACAGGGAAATTTCACTGGAATGACTGGACGCTACATTTTACCAAGGCAGAGTACCAACAATATCATGCAAAGAAGACCAACAAGTATAAACTATGGACCTTACATTTTACTATTCAACTGGTGCCAAAAATCTTGTCCTGTGTCACAGAAAAAAGTCCACATCTGCTGTAATTTATGTAGAAAAATAGCAATATATTATGCTCCAACTATATATAGTAATACCTCTTACAATTTACTGTTCCAATGCTGGCAGATATTTCTCTTAGATTGCAGGTTCCAGTTTAAGCACCCTACTTAAAGAGAGTTAGAACAAGCTCATTCTTCGTGTACTTCTCCATTGCAGCTTGCAAATAGAATAAACATCTGCTTTTGTCCTATCTTCCTAGGTTTTCTGTTGAGATCAGGAAAAGTAAAAACTATAAATAACTCCCCCAAATTATAGTACTTACAAATTATTGTTTCTCTGCTACCTTCATAGCTATAAACCATCCTTCATGTTGCATGCCTGTTTTGCTGCTTCTTTCTAGCTAGGACACAAGCCAACAACCACAATGGCACAGGAATGAAGCTTGCTAATCATGGGGGCATTTCCTTATATGGCTTCTGAACTTACTCATTCAGTAATGCTTTCAGATGGAGCTGCAAGCTGCGTACTGCTGTGTGAACGTTATTCAGTTCTCTTGACTTCTGTTGCGTTTTGGATAAACGCTGGGGTACTGACTGGTGCTGAGTTTCAAAGTACCGATAGAACTCATAGCTGCGCTTAAGCTCTTCCAAGCAGATAGAATGAGCATGAGGCAGACCCTGAGTCACATCAGATAAAATACGGTGAGGCAGAAGTGCTGGCGTAAGTAAGGGTCCGGGAGGTGCATTCACTGTAGAAAGTAATAGGGCTAACCGTCGGAAGAACTCTGAACTCTGTGCCACCCAGAGTTGGAACAAAACCTAAAAAAAAAAGAAAAAGAAAAAAGGACTAGATCAATGAGAAATATTGGCCAACATTGAAAACAAACTACAGATTTAACTTCTGGTTTACATTTTCCAGTTTATCCTAAGTAATGAATACAGCTGAGCTTGAACTCTAAGATTAGCCAAGAATTTTATATCAAACTATGTCGTCATGGCACATGGGAATTTCTGATCCCAACATAGTAGGAAATACCAACATATGATTTAGTACAGTTCTGCCCTAGCAGGGAAGTGCTGATGGAATGAGACACATCTATTAGAAGTGAATGTTGATGAATTATTTTTAAATGTTCCCGTAGGAGAAAAGAAGACAGTAGGAGTAACGGACCTATGTAAGTCCCAACAAATGAGTTACTGATGGATCAAGAAATAGCTAAGAAATAACATAAAAATCAGTTCCAGAGTGTTCATGCCCAGGGATGTCTGGCATGAGAAACTACAAAACCCATTCCTGAGACACCCATACCCTGAATCCAGGCAGCAAAGGACTTTCCAGATATAGTCCTGTTCAAGAGGACAATATCTTCAAAACAAAAAACAAACATACACATGAGGAAACAATTTAATATAAACAAGAGTTAGCAGACAACAAAGAAGAGTGAACCAAATTAGATTCCAGTTTTTCACAACCAGGAAAATGGGCATTATTTAGACTGTTTTAGTAAATGAATTTTAAAATTATGCAAATAATGAATTAAGATAATTTAATGGAAACCTATTTTACCATTGATGTACTTTTTAAAAATGAGTAAGACCAAATTTCCAAAACTGCTAAAAACACACTTATCTAGGAATTCTTGAATATAAACAAGCTTACCTCATAAGTCTTAAATTTTGTGAGTACAATGATTTTATTTATTCTTTTATTTGTTCATTCTTGAGCACCTATGATGTGACAGGCATTGTTTGAGGTGCTGATAATATAGTAGTGAAAACAAAAACAAAAACAAAAATGCCCTGATGGAGCTTATATTCAAGTAGGGGGGCAATAGATAACAAGTAAAACAGTTTCTTGGCTGATGGGCCATGGGAAAAAGCACAGCAGAGAAGAGGAATAGTAAGTATGTGTTTATGTGTGTATGCATGGGGGAAAGAGGAGGGAGAGAGGCATGGAGAGAGGGGGGTGGGCTGGCCAGGAAAGTCTCTAAAAGGTGTGAATGTGAAAGAACTGAGCCATCAGGGAAGACAGTTCAAGGGAGCTGGAGCTTCAACTGCAAAGTTTTGTAGTAGGAGTGTCTTTGGCACATCTGAGGACCAAGAAGGTCCGTGCGGCTGACGGTAAGCAGCCTAAGTGGTGAAGTCACGGAAGTACCCCTGGCTTTTACTCTAAGAGCAGTGGGAGCCCCTGAAGGGCTCTGCGCTACGGTTCTGAGATCTGAGCTGTGCTTTTACAGGCTCATTCTGGCTGCTGTGTTGCGATGACAGGGAGGTGAGAATAGGGGGGAGAACAGTTAAGTCACTGTAATAACCCAGGTGGGAGTTAACAGCAGCTTGCACCACAGTGGTCTGTGGTAAGAGGTGAGCAGCACTCACATTCTGGATACATTGTGAAAGCAGAACCAACAGAATCTCTTGACGGATTTTTTATGAGAGAAAAAGTGTTACCAAAGATGATTCCAGAGTTTTGGGCCACAGCAATCAAAAGAATCAAGTTGGCATAGCTATTGCCACTTTAAAAAAGACGAATTTATTATTTAATCACTATCATATTACCCAATCAAACCCAAACCCCAAAATACACATTTTGTTGTTGTTGTTCTTTTGATAGAGAAGCTGCTGCAGATGAGGGAATAACATCATTTATGGGCAAATAGGAAACTTTGATGTAAAGCACTTTTACAAAATGTGGACTTATTTTTCTTCAGCAGGAAGTACATTACTTTGTAATAATTTTAAAAGCTAGTTAACATTTTAAACAAAGAAAAAAGAGGAATAACAACT
>NW_017731413.1:4648827-4650936 GCF_001890085.2 Hipposideros armiger
ATCAAAAGCATAAAGAAATAGGGAAATCACTGAGACAGCCTGATGAGTAAAGAAAAAATAACTTTAAAAGGAAATGAAGAAATAGGAGTATAATTCTTTCTCCAAATCCTTCTTAATGAATAATATAATGAATAATAGCTATCACCGCTTTTGGTACCCATCATAGGACAAGCCCTGCTATAGGTATTTTGTATGTCTTCTCATTTAATCTAACACCTTGCAGAGCAGGTATGGTAGCCCCTTTTTACAGGTAAGTTCAAACAATAACTTATTCAAGGTCAAAACTAGTCAGTGTCAGAGCTAAAAATTAAAGCCTAGTTCTGCTCCATTCCAAAGTCCCTGCTTTTTCTTCACTAAGAATCTCTCGAATTGTCCTTTGAAAATAACTTTTTCCATTATAAAGTATTATATGGTCATAGCTTTGAATTTGGAAGTAAAAGGAATTACTTACCTATACTGCTACCACCCTAAATAGAGTAGCTATCATACCGATATGGTATTTTCTCCCAGTCTTTTTTCAAAACAGAATTGTGGCTATATTGTATATGCATTTATGTATCCTGATTGTTTCACTACTTTTAACAGACATTTCTCCAAGTATTTATAAAATCTTCACAAGCAAGCTGTAGCTGCTATGCAAGGTTCACCATGTGGATTTACCATAATTCATGCAACCATTCCTTTATTGCTGCACATTTAGGCTGTGTTCCGTTTTTCATTATAAACAAAGGTAATAAGCAACCTGGTACATAAAGCTTTACTATATTTGGAGTCACTACCTTAAGAAGGATTTACAGAAGTGGAATTACTGATTGAAAGCATGTATCATTTCTAAGGCTCTTTGTAAGTCAAACTGCATTCTGCAACAACTTAGGGAAACAAGGAAACCTGTAAGAAAACAATTGCAACTTAGGCAAGAGATGATGGCAGCTAGGACTAGGATGGTGGGAAAGGACATGGAAAAAAAGTGAATGAGTTTAAAATATATTTTGAAGGTAGAACTGATATAAAAATCTGACAAGCTAGATGTGAAGGGTAAAAAGAGGGATAAGATGGATGGATTGTGGTACCTAGGTTTCTAGGTTAAAAGTTGTGTGTTGCCATTTATTGAAATGGGTTAGAATGAGGGTAAGAATAAGCCAAGGCAAATTTCAAGTAACAGGAAAGAAAAATAAACAAACACAGGAATCAGAACATTTATGTGTGTCTGAAAATTTTAAAGAAGTTGAAGTTTATACAGTCTCAAAACAAAATGGATCTTGATAAATATGCTGTCAACTACGCTTGTACTGATTTTCATGGTATCAAGTGACGTTTTAAAGACTAGAAACAAAGAAATATCTAAGTGCAGTTTGCTAAATACTGAAAAGGAATTTAAAGATATTTGGACTGACCTCAAAAATACTACTGGAATCTTAGTGCACACACGGTTTTTATAATATGTTCTAACTTTTGTTTTTCCATGTTATTTTTTTTGCTACTACTAACTCCAAAACAGTTCACCAAATGAATGTACCATAAATCATGACCAGTCTCATATTACTGACCTTTAATTTGCTGCCGAAGTGAAATCATGAGCATACTTCGAGTATGAGTTTATCTTTGGTTACTTTCTGGGATAGCTCCGTAAGCTTAAAATTGCTGCAGTAAAGGGTACACACCTTTGTGAATACTGACTGGTATTCACTGCTAAAGTGAAGCAATTTATACTTTCACAACTAATGTGTGAGGTCGCTCTGAATCTTCATTGATAATATTATCAACTTTCAATATCCTTGGCAAAATGTTTACTTGTTATTTTTATTTGCATTTCTTTCATTACTAAGTTTGAAAGTTTTATCATCTTTATTGGCCATTCCTATTTCTTCTTTTGTGAACTGGCAGTTCACGCACCTGACCTATCTTCTACAGGTTTTACATACCTTAGTGCTCTTTATATAGAAAGAATTTTTAAAAATTGCATTTTTTCCTGAGCCTGTTTACATGTAAAATATGCATGTAGCACTTGAGGTATAGAAGTTTAATTCTTATGTAGTTAAATGTATCCTTTTATGTAGCTTTTAATAAATGAAAAAATTCTTGTTCTAAAAAAGAATTTTAAAGATTTTC
>NW_017731413.1:4654281-4656302 GCF_001890085.2 Hipposideros armiger
ATATCTTTTCTTCTTTCTGCTTGAAACACAGGCTCTTATATCCTCAGGCCAACTCTTACTCATTCCTTGAGGGTCAACTCAGGTGTCACTTCACTGAAAGCCTTCTCTGACCCCACAGACCAAGTACACTGTCCAGCTATGTTGGAAGGCACTCTGGGCACTCACACTGTATTATGAATACTGGCTTATGTACTGACTACACTCAAAAATCTTTAGAAATAAATAGTACAAAGTTTTCACTCTGTCTTCCTAGCTCGTAACAGGCAGGTATTTATTTAGGCAATGCGTGAACTAAATGGACAAATTCTTGACTAAAATTGAAATGCTTTCCCTCAATTTCCAAAGAGGTAGTATATAGTATAGAAAAGATACACATCCATACATCTATATATAAGAAAAGGTTTTAAAGTCATAAGTCTTACAGTAAAGACACAATTTTACCTCTTACTAGTTGTGTAACACTGAGCAAATCACAAAAAGTGGAGATTATATTTAGTTTTCTCATAAAGTGGAGATAAGAAAATTTAGCTGAAAAGGTTTATATAAGATTACGAGAGAATATAAACCACTCTATAAACTTTAAGCATTATGTAATATATTTTATTATACAGTGCTACAGTAGTAACCTTAAGCATGCTGAAGGTATAAAGTAGTCTTTGCATTACATTTACTCATAATTTATTTAGGAATCTTAACTAAAGATTTTATATACCTTTATTACCTGACTAACAGAACTATTTTTATGATTTAGAAAATTTACGTGATCAATTTATTTGTCATGTAGTCTTCGACTGCTTATTATAAGCCAGACACTGTCTTAGCACTTTATATGCACTAATTTATTTGATCTCAACAAAAACACAGATTAAGTTATTACTGCCATTTTAAAAATATAAAGCAAGATAGAAAAAGTTAAGAAACTTNGAACTGGCAGTTCACGCACCTGACCTATCTTCTACAGGTTTTACATACCTTAGTGCTCTTTATATAGAAAGAATTTTTAAAAATTGCATTTTTTCCTGAGCCTGTTTACATGTAAAGTATTCATGTAGCACTTGAGGTATAGAAGTTTAATTCTTATGTAGTTAAATGTATCCTTTTATGTAGCTTTTAATAAATGAAAAAATTCTTGTTCTAAAAAAGAATTTTAAAGATTTTCCAAGGGAAGATGTAGATCTTGTAAGTTCTTAAACCATGTTTGTTGAAACAAATAGTAAATAAAATCACTCATATTGGCTTCCGATTAAAGTAAACTCACTTATCTCTAAACTTGAAGGCAAGAAATACTTATGGTAAACATTTTAAGTACTTTAATATCAAACTATAAGTGTCTTCTTATCTAAACTTTATGATGCTCTCCACTTTTAAAGACAGCTTCACAAGCATCAGTAAGGCTATTACATGACAGAATTCACCAACGAAAGGGAACAGGTGCACCATTTATGGTCAGAAAGCGCAGGCACAATCCCCGTCCTTTCCTTCAACCTCCCTTCCCTTCCACAAATGGATTACCTTCAGTGCAGGCAAGCTGAAGCCATCTGTCAGGTTATGTGCTTCCTCTTCGGAAATCTGCTCTTCACTGAGTCCAAGCCCCAGCTCCTTAAAAGGCACCACACAGATGTAGTTGGTTACATTGTCACTCTCGGAGTTCAGGGGGTAGGTTAAATTAGGTTAAGGCAATCAACAAAGACTTTTTATTAAAGCATAATGGGGACAGTAAAACTGTCCAAAGTTACCTTTTCTAATCTTAACTCTGAATTTTGACTAGAGGAGATTGACATCATTTTAAAAGAAGCTAACCTTAAAATCCAATATATTAACATCCTCAGATATCTTACAGGATACTTGTCAATAAAATATTTTTATATCAAAAGAATTAAAACTTCAGTTTTTCACAAGTGCTAAACAGCCATTTTAGTTATTTTTGACAACTACCTTTCGAAACTGTATTGTGCACTTTATTGTATCATGGCTCAATCCTTACCACCCTGCAGTACATACTTCGCTTTTCCTCCCAACCT
>NW_017731413.1:4658922-4659858 GCF_001890085.2 Hipposideros armiger
CTAGGTAGTAACTGATACAGCCAAAATTTAAACATAGATGATCTGACTCTAGGGCCTCTATTTTTTGAAAGGGGAAGGACTTCCTGTTGCCACTTTATTTCCATGTCATGACACAAATTTGCCACATTCAATAATTAAAAAAAAAATGTCAGACTTAGCAAAGTCAAGTTCTTTTGACTTTATTCTTTGGACCAGTAAAAGGGGTAGGGGAGCTTCCAAGTTTTTTCCTTGTTAGACATGAGCCACATGAAAGCTAAAGAACTATCTTCCTGTCTGTAATTGTCATTCCCCCTGGAATGCATTTCCAGTTTTAAAATAGAAGTGATAATGGAAATTAGCTTCAAAATAGGCAACCACAGTTCATAGTTAACTTTTACAGGATGCAACTATAATACCTATATTCAGGACTCTGGAAATATGGCTTATTCATGCATATTGACAGAAAAGGATATTTTTTCAGCATATATAGGGTTGCTAGCCTTGCCGCTTGAAAGTTGGCTCTTACAGTTCTGTAGACAGCTTTCCGGAGACCGATGAGATGCTGACTGGGATGCTGTCCAGCTTTATTAAATGGGCAAGCAGCACTGACCCTGTCAAGCAAACTTGAAAAGTAAAATGTGATACAACTGTACAGGTGTCCTAAAGTTTTTGTTTCCTAAATCCACAATTCTATTAAACTTAGAAAAAATTCCTTTTTATTATTTTCATTAGCAAATGATTATAAATATCCCAACTCATAAATAGCCAATTCCCTTTTACATATATAGCCACCAGAAAAAAAACAAATGAAAAATTAAAATCTCAAAGAGTAAAGTCTTCCTCTGATATGGGGAATAAAGAATTTTAGCTGAAATATAATAGAACTGTAGGAATATTTATGTAAGAAATTGCAACTTTTCTATATAGGTACTCCACTTGCTAAAATACACTAAATGG
>NW_017731413.1:4663225-4665126 GCF_001890085.2 Hipposideros armiger
AACCAGACATTGGTGTTTAAGTACTAAAATCTGAACTAGTAAGTTTAGGTAAAGGACATAAGAAATAGGTGCCTTCTGAAATGACATTTTTATTTTTAAAGATATGGACTCTTTAACCTAAAAACAAATTGTAGATTTAAAACTCCAATTTTAGAAATTTAAAAGTAAAAATTATTTTTTACTAATTTTTAATATTAAAATACTTTAATATTCAAATATAGTATGAATTCCTTTTTCCTAAAATCAGACTTTATTTGAACAGAAATGTATAATATCAAAAAAATAAGCATTTTTCCAATTAGAAATAATATATACTTGATGAGTACATAATTGTTTTGAATAAAGTCATCTAATTTTAGACAAATTTGGAATATATATACTTATACTGTAGATCATAATATGGACAAACTGTACTTTTATGCTGCTTTAACTGAAGTATAAAAATTTTTACCATTACAAATCTACAGATTAAAATACATCTTTTAGGCAATGAAGGCTTTGATGAAAATGTGTATATACACGAAAGAGGTGAATATAGGGGAGATGTGTCTGAAAAACAACATCAACAATACCTGAAGACAGTTACAGTCAAACTACAAATAAAGTTACATGTAAGAATGCTTCTTAATAAATATTTTCCTGCCCTAATTTCCCTTGGAATCCTTTCCTTTTAAACAATACTGGATAATCATAAAGCAAAACCTCACCATATACCGTATTTGCCGGCGTATAAGACGATTTTTTGGCCCTGAAAAATATGCCTCCAAGTGGNCTGTATGTACAGTATGTATGAAAAACTTAATTATAAACACTTTCACATTAATATGTGTTTACATATGTTCAATCATATTTTTGGTTACTTGTACAGCACAATCAAATACTGTACAGAAATACATTCTGTACATTCATAAAAGTAGGGTAAAATGACTTATCCACCGGCTACCACTGGCACTTACCTACTCAAAATGAAGTAAGGGATGCAGAAAGATTACAGGACCAGTGGCCAACAGGGAAATACAGTAGAAAGGCAAAGTAAGGGTTACTATATAGCATAGCTACTCTCAAAACTGTTGAAGAGGATGCATATTTCATAACACTTTCCAAAAGATAAATGGGGAGTACCTATTTGCAACAATGACATATAATCAAACTACAAATGAGGAAATATTATATAGCTATCAGATAATAGCCTTTTTTCACCTTACCAGTAACCTCTCCCAATAGCAAAACAAAATATTGGAATTTATAATTTTTTACAGTATAACCACAAATTTGTAAAACAAGACATCAAACTCAAAACTTTAAAAATGATAAACCAACTAAAATACATCCAAGCATTAAAAATCTATTTTAAAAACCAGTACAATGACTGAAACGCTTATTTGAAAATACAGGAATGAGGCAAAGAAAGGTTAAATTATTTGCTAGAGAGGACAAATTGAGGCAGAAGGAAACAGCACTCATATTTTTAACATATGGCCATTGTTTGTGCTCCATTTTACTTACTAAATGAGTTTTAAAAACTTAAAATATTATGACTCAAGATTTATTATTCCTCTTAATTTTTTTCAGTCAATTATTCTGTTAGATGAAGACAAGTGAAGCACAATTTGTTCCAACATTTCTTCTGCCTGTCTGCATCTGAACAGACAGCGGTCATAATCTGGAGGTTAAGTCATGTGTACCTGGCCCACTTTAGCTCTTCACGCCTATTCTATCCACAGGGGTAAAAGCTGGACAATGACAAGAGGCACAGGATCCTCTATACATGCCTAAGCATTAACACGGAGCCACTTTACTTAACCAGTCAGTCCTCTCAAGTGCAAGTCAAGAATGAAATGCAGCTCTTACTTATTCTTAGTTTGATTTTTAACTTTTAAAACTTGACATTCAAACAACTT
>NW_017731413.1:4669016-4670277 GCF_001890085.2 Hipposideros armiger
AAGGGCCATGAATGTAATTGCCTGTGTAAGTTGAACCGTTTGAGCAATGATTTAGCTCATTTCATAAACTCACTATAACAGGAAGAGGACATTAACAGTTCTGTATATATAATCACTTATTACTATTCCCTTTTTTTTCTTCTTTTTTTTAAACAGATGATGGCCTGGGACTTCTTTATTAGACCCAAATATCTGAAGTGATTGAAAAGTTTTAGGATGGTTTGAATCGTCAGACTATGTTCCCTACGATCTCTTCTCAGCCAACAAAACAAGAGGTAACAATTTATCTTCATGTCCCTTCCTACCCTTGTTTTTTCTACGATGTGATTATGCTATAATCTATTAATTATAAAGAAACATAAAGAACTGATTAGGCCTGCATGCACACATATATATGGGTAAGAGAGATTCTTTTTGGCACATGTTATACCTCTTTGTTGGGCTGTTAAACACAGAACTAATTATACTGAGTTGAAAGTATATAATAATCAAATTGGATTTTTTTTTCCAGCTTCACTCTAAATAGTATTTACTTCAGAAAAGTACTCTTTTTTTTAAACCTCTGGTGTATCATTACATTAATTACAATCCTAAAATGTATGGAAGTTTATAATGCCTTTACAATGGAGAGCATGATGATGGATTTCCTCTGCTGATACTCTGTATGTAAGCAAAGGATAGATGTTTTCTGGACAGTACCAAATATTAGGGGTTGCCAGGGAGCGAAGTGTTGGAAGGTGTCCATTTTCCTGTTGTTGAGGTTGCCCTGCAGACAGGATACTGGGATCAAGTAGCTCAATTAACTCCACATCCTCTTGTAACAGGACTTCCTGGTGCAGGATGGTATGTAGTGAGTCGAGTCGGAATCCAATATCCTTGCCATTAAAAGACCGGAAGAGAAGTATTAATACATACATAATTTTTTATTAAATGCTAAACTCCTAATGTGCTAATAAAATTTAGAGGTATTTGTTTTCAGTATAGACTCCAAGAAGAAGAAATAACATTTTAAAAAAAAAATCTTTTTATCTTTCCTTCCTGTTTTTCAGCCCAGTCTATCTTCAGTATGTTATATGGGGCTTTCTTTTCACTGTAAATGTGAAACAGTAAAGATTAAAGTGGATATTATTGAACTACCAGATGTGAAATATAAAATTTTAATAAAGAGCTGTATAGTAATTACAGATTAATACACCTGCCTAGTTAAGCCTAATTGATTATAAATTGTTGAAACACACATGGAAAATATAATCCTGTAACA
>NW_017731413.1:4674182-4675097 GCF_001890085.2 Hipposideros armiger
CTCGGCCGGCCCACACACACATCCTTTTGATTATGGGTTTTATAGCACTGTTAGAGAGACTATTTTTAATATTGGGCCTATTTTGGTATATAAATTTATTTTCACTGATCCAAAACAGAACGCCATCTCAATAGAATGTTGATCTTCCTTTTAGCCTGGTGTGGCTTTCTCACCACCTGCTGACACACTCTGCATGTACCTCTCAGCCCGTTTATGTTTCATATGTGAGCTATCACCTCCTCTCTCTTCTTACAATCCTGATTTTAACATTAAGAACCACTTAATTATTTGGCATGCCACCCACTTTCATAACGAGATAAACGCACTGCTCACTTTACACTATGGTTGGGTGGAGGGGAGAAGCAAAAGGGCCAGGAGAGGAGCATGGTAGATTTGCAAGTAATCTTTGAAATAGATCTTCACATATTGGTATTGTTATTTGGTTTGGATTCCCCAATCAGACATGGACATATGCAAATACAATTATTAAAAATCAAGCTTTTGCTGCAAAATAAATCATACCTTTATGAGACCTCTTTAAACCTACATATATGGGTAAGTTTAACGAAGCCTAAATAAATGAAGGCTGAGGCTCACAGAGAGGGGAGAGCTATTAATGCAATGGGAGTTTTCCCTCTTCACAGACCCTATTGCAGACATGTTGTTTAATCAGGTACTCACTTTTTTCAACACCACTCCTTAGCATCAGACACGTCTCCAAAATGGGGATAATGTTTCCCCCAAACCAATGTGTATTGAGGTAGTATTAATGGCTTTGGGAATATATGATTCAAGAATGTGACAGACTAACAACCTACAATCATCTACACGTGAAAATAAACTTGAAAGGGACCAAGATACTCCAGATAACTAAAGCAGTATTACCGGTATCTTAGTTATTAGATTGCCTCTACA
>NW_017731413.1:4679122-4682062 GCF_001890085.2 Hipposideros armiger
CTAGGATGTGAGGAGCCACCAAAGGTTTTTATGCAAGGAGGTGAAACAATAAAAATCAGCTTTTTAGAAAAATAACGCAACAGTGCAGAGGCTGTACTGGCAGAGAATGACTGCAGCCCAGAAGCACGATTGGAAGGCTATTAGTCCAGCTAAATAATGAGCTAGGCCTGAATTAGGATAGCAAAAATGGTAACGAATAAGGGTTAGATTTTTAAAGACATAGACGTTGACTTGATACATTATTTAATGACCAAATCAGTGTGGGAGTGATAAGAAATCGTAAGATAACTTAAAGGGTGGTAATTTGGGAATACACGAAAAAATATTTTGTTTGTGGGGTGCCAAGGAAAGATACTCTGTTTTAGACATGTTGAAGCTGAGTTTCCTGGGGCACACGTAGGTGGAATGTCTCACAAGCACCTGGAACTCCACAAAGACAAAGGACATACGTATCCAACGAGGGCAAGAAAGTAGATGAGATTGCTCTGAGAAAAGAGACCAAGCAGAAAAGAGGCATGATGCTAAACTTTATGGAAGGAATGTTTAAGAGTAATTACCGGAAATGCTTATCTGACAGACCTGGAGCAGCTACTGTCTGCTGCCAAGGTTCCAGTGGAGATACCAAAAAAAAGGGGTCCTCATGCTTTCTGTCTGTCTGATTGTGGCAGCCAAGACTGAATGGGGGAGTACAGGGAAAAACAGAGAGTTTTTGCAACTCAGTAATCACCTTGAAAAGAATGAAGAGCCTGTTTTACTCCAAAGAAGAATCTTAAATATGAGTTTACAAGAGAAATGTTGGAAAATGATTCTCCTACACCCTTGCCTTCTGATTGATTCCACTTTTAAAAGCTTAAGCGTTAAAACTAATTAAAAGCAAGCCAGTGATTCCTAAAAGAAAAAAAAAATATCACAGGAAAAGAAACCAAAAAAATATACAGAAAATNTTATAAAGGAGTTTTTTAATCTTTAAGAAGTACTCCTTAATAAAAATGAACAATGGCAAAGTGTACAGATATCATAGAGCATGGAGCAAATGCCAGTATTTATATAAAAGGAAAGAGGGACTGGTTCAATATCTGTATAGCTCATAAAATTTTAAATATGTCACAATCCAGGGGAAAAAGTCAAACAACCTCATGCAAGAAGCCAACTGGGAAATTCCTTGTCCCGTTATCCATAAACTATTATTTAGGTATGTACGTCCTACAATTCTCCATAATTTAGGCACAAAAGGAATACCTACGGAAGCGGGCACTTAGAGTGAAGCATGACATGAAACACGTGGCCAATGACAAAGAACCAAGAATGGAAATATCGGGACTATGAAGACTGTTATAAAACCACAGAAAAATGTATATGGGTCCATATACCTTACCACAGTCCTAGTACCACTGAAGAAGGAGGATGGCTCCACCTGGACAGAGATGATATTCTACGTAGATGACAAGACACTTCATTGACCTTTTCAACATACCTACAAAGATGAAACCCTGAACGGAGAACTGGCCCTTTTGGGTTGCTAAAAAAGTAATTTTAGTCAGCCAAAACATAATAATACTCAAGCTAGGGTGGTAGTGCATTATAATGGAAAGAACCTTGGGCTTTGAAACCAGGACACCTGAGTTCAAATTCTGACTATCACTCTTTAGCTGAACATTCTTGAACAATTCCCTTAATACTTATTCTTAAACCAAACTAAGCTGTCTGAACCTCAGGCTTTCCAACTGGTAAAATGCACTCAACCTTATAGTGTTTGATTTCAAAATCAAAATGTGAAAGCACTTTGTAAACATTTCTTTATGAATGATAATTTACAAGAATGATAATTATCATCTTAAGGTCACAGGCCAGCAGAGGATCCTGAAAACCTCCTTACCTGTAACCTGATTACTTCTATTAAAAGTCACGAGAAATCAAAACTTCAATTTTTTAGCTATACTACCTGGATTTTGTATTGTTAGGATGCACAAACTTGAAGTACGCCTTCTTGGGAGTCAGGAGGTCAAGCAGCAGATAAATTACAGCAGAGAGAGAGAGAAAAAACAAGCCTCACTGCCATTGCAAAGACTCTCGATGCTGACTATCCCAAGTCTGTGGGAAACTCTGTGATTTATCAGTCCTGGGAGACTAAATTTTCCATATCAAGTTGTCAGAGAAAGGTAGATTAATGATAAATAAATTAGGGGAGAGCCACTTTTGATTTTGCCCAGACTTGGCAAATCATAGGCTGTGTAATAAGGATAGAGATAGTCAAGCTCCTAATAAAAAGGGAGAAGATCCCACTGACAGGCAGATTTCCTTACCTACCGAGTGGAATACCTGTCAATGGAGGAAACGGCAGCAGGAAATTAGTAATCTAACAAATATGGTTTCGTTAACCACCAGAATATTCTATTCGAAGTGGCTAATAACCTCTTACAAGAACTATGAAACAATACTAATTAAGTACAAATTCAAAGATTTCCAGTTATTGAAGAATTTTTTTTTAGGTGATACAAACAACCTTATTTAACATTAACACTTCATAAAGTAGACAATCTCCTTTTGGAAAACTGCCGAAAATTTCTAATCAAAATCAATCACTGCCCAAATCAGTAGCAAAACAAATTCTGATTCATCGATTCTCTAATAAACTGGAGCCCTGAAAATTGACAAAAAAAGTAAACCGAACACTTACCAACTTGTGAAGTAAGTCATCTTTCTTATTGCACTGAGAAACAATCCAACTTTTGATGGTTTTAGCCACTTTTACCAGGATGCCTTGCTGAAGGAGATGAATTACATCATATAGGATTATTAAACCACACTGATACAGCAGGAAAATTTCAAATAATTTACATCTAATTAATCAGATTTTTTTTATCAGGAAAAGGGGGAAAATAATCATCTAGGTTATATGCTTTGTCAGTATGTCTCAGCCTCCTTATTTATTTTATTATT
>NW_017731413.1:4683964-4738146 GCF_001890085.2 Hipposideros armiger
TTTTGAGCACAATTCTGAAAATATATCTGCTAAGAAGGAACTAAATAGTATAATTCTCTAAAATTTAGCTTCCTCAGATTTAGAAAAACTCCATTTTAGAAAAATATAGCTCATACAGTTGAAAGGTAAGACTAAGACCACACAAACTTTCTACATATGTGGTAATTTTGAAAAACATCCTCTGGCTATGCTTTTTATTATTCCTCAATTTCTGAAGAAATGACATTTTAAAATCTCATTTTATTTACTATAAATTAATAGTAACATTTCTACATGTAAAAATTCTTGTCATAAATGAAAAGGATTGAATGCCTACAAAACCCAAGAGGCCAATGCTAACCTCCTGCCCCAAGATTATCCCTTGTCCCTTTCTTTGTCTTTTGTTGCCAAGTAATCTCAAATCCAAGTTTTAATCTATAAATAACCAATTAGATATACCTAGGTTTTCCTTTCAAAACTTTTCCTAGGAACATTCATATTTGAAAGGGGCAAGATAAGCACAGAGAACTAGCAAAACTGGTTCTGATCAACGTGAGCTTTCACTCCCCTAACTCCCATCTTGTGGGTTTAGTAAAAAAAACAAAACACAAATTGTTTCTCTTGTATTTACTCTGCTGTTGTAAATGGGCCCAGCTTGGTTACCTCACATTTTAGGGGTTTTCTAAGAACAAAAGAAAAGGCTTCTATCACCACAGAGTAAATGAGCGAAAACTTTAATGCCTCCTCCTGAAAGTAATTGAGTCTTGTAATAAAACATTGATTAAACCAAAATTCTCAAGACATTAGGCAGTCTGGGTATATTTTTTCTACTAAATTAGAATTCGGTGTGTTAAAACTGAAATGTACTGGAATATTTTCTTTAGTAAATATATCTAACAGGACATAAATGAATTCATTAGTTAATTCATTTTGTAGAACATAATCAATGGAGATTCTTCTAGTATCTCAGCCTTGTAATGCTATACATCAACTATGAGATATTTACTGTATAAAAATATATAATACTACAGATATAAAGAGCATCAGAAATTGAGGTTAGTATACCTACTCCATTTCATATCCTTGAAAATGTTTATAAAATATCTTACTAATTTGCTTTCTTATAGTTTGTGCTCTTTAAAAAAAAAAAAAATTTAAAGAAAAAAAATTCCAGTTAACATAGGAGTCCTAATAATTGGGTTCTCATCAAGGTTTTAGTATATTTTTCTGGTCCCTTCCAGATAATGTCAATATTTAAATAAATATTTTAATCCTCAACCATATTTCCATACCTTGTACAAATTACCTGTGAGATTGTCCAAAACAGCAAGGATTCATGTGTACCTAAACAGACAATTTTATACTACTGATGAAATATAAAATAAATTCTTTCCAGTGTGGGGGAGGACATGGAGGCACTTACAAGGTGTTTTCTTATTTTTGTTTTTTTGTACGGTAAAGAACAAAAGATTAAGTCACAGTGGATGAGCATGCTTTCTTACTTTTGGCAGGGCTCTTGTAGGAGGCTTTTGCTGCCCCTCTGTCACTGTGCATTTTTCTGGTTTTGGTGACAGAGAAGAACATATTTCAAAGTCTGTATGTCCCAGATCCTGTAAGTACTGGTAAAGTGGAGAATTCTGAAAAAGACATATTAAAAAAAGCAAATTTCAAGATCATTACTGTTTCAAAAGTTTTAGAGGCCAAATTCAATACCAAACAAACTTCACTATTAGGACTAGTACACCTAAATTCCTTAATGCTTAATCTATAAAGAATTTAATTATGTCACAATGCCATTTAACATTAAAAACAAAAACAAAAACAAAAAAACCAAACCAATAATTCAACAGAGGGACCCCAAAAAGGGAAAACTCTAAATAAAATACACAGATATTTTTAGTTGAGTGCCAACAAGAAAAAATGAATTTAGGAGTATAAATAGATTTGTTAAGCAATTTCTTTGTCCAAATTTTTGTAGTATTAGATTGCTTCAAAATAGCCAATTCTGTCTATAGATAGCTCCTAAGAGGACCTAGAGTGAAAAACAGTTATTACTTGAACCAAGTAGAATTAGGCAATGATTATACTGTATAAATTGTAATTTTATCATACAATCATATTAATTTATTCAAGCACAAATATGTATTATCTACAATAAATAATACATACAGTGCTCGGCATTGTAAACAAACTTAAAACTCCAAGAAAGTTACCTAAGATAAGCTTATATACAAGTAAGTATATGGCAAATGAGGCAGTGTGGCTAATAAAAGCATTAGAACAGCGGTTAAAACACAAACTCTGGTGTCAGACTACATATGTTCAAATTCCAACTTTTGCCTCTTACTAGCTGTGTAACCTATGGCAATTTATAGTCTTCATGCTTCAGCTGTCTCATCTAAAAATCCGAATAATACCTACTTCATAGGGTTCTCATGAGGACGAAATAAAGCACTTAGAACAATCCCTGGCACATACAAGGTCTGACAATTAAGTTCACAAACTTGTTGCAATGATGTTGCTAACTAACCTTTTTCGATATCAGAGGGATTAGCCATTATGAATTTGTACCAACTGGACAAACAGTTAACCAAGTTGACTATTTGGAAGTGCTGAAAAGGCTGTGTGAAAAAGACGTAAACAACCTGAGCTTTTCACCAACAATTCATGGCTCTTGCATCACGACAATGCACCAGCTCACACAGCACTGGCTGTGAGGGAGTTTTTAGCCAGTAAACAAATAACTGTATTGGAACACCCTCTCTACTCACCTGATCTGTCCCCCAATGACTTCTTTCTTTACCCAAAATTATAGGAAATATTGAAAGGAAGACATTTTGATGACATTCAGGGCATCAAGGGTAATATGTCTACAGCTCTGATGACCATTCCAGAAAACAAGTTCCAAAACTGCTTTGAAAGGGCCTACCGAGTGGCTCAGTTGGTTAACAGCTTGCTCAAAAGTTTGAGCTCTGAGCAACAGCAGTTCAATGCCCGGCCCTAGCTGAGCTGCCGTTGAGCTGCCAAAAGGTGGCAGGATGGCTCAGCTAAAAAAACCCAAACAAACAAAAAAACTGCTTTAAAGGATGGACTAGGCGCTGGCATTGATGCGTAGCTCCCCAAGGGGGAATACATCGAATGTGACCATAGTGATATTCAGCAATGAGATGTGTAGCACTTTTTCTAGGATGAGTTCATGAACTTAATTGTCAGACCTTGTAATAAGCACTCAATTTATACTTGAACTTTATAATAAACTATGTGAAAAGTGCATAGGTTTGGAATAGATTAAAAAAAAAATCACCCCAATCCCACCAAACAAAAATACCACCATCGCTATTGGATGAAAATCTATAAGACCACTCTTTCTGGGTAAATAGCAAGCTTTAATTTTAACTTTCAGTCTTCTCTAAAGTTGGTGACATGTTTAAAAATAAATGTTGATTCCATTCAACAAAAATGTAACACTTTAAAAAAAACCTTATGTTAGGTGTTAAGAGATTAAATAACAATCACCCTAAAAAAAATAAATAATATTCCAGGGCCAGCCGAGTGGCGCATTGGTTAGGAGTTGGCGTGGGACGCCAGCTCTGAGCAGTAGGGCCCCTGGTTCAGATCTCACATGCAGGCCAGTGATGCTGCGCCCTCTACAGCTAAAATGGTGAACAACAGCTCGACCTGGAGCTGGGCTGCTGTGAGTCGCAGGCGACAGCGTAGGCTGCAGTGGGGCTGTCCGGCAGTGGGCGTGAGCTTTCATGAGCCGCCGTGAGCGGCCGTCCAATGGCCAGCAAGAGACTGCCTCACCCGGGAAGAGTGCAATGATCACAATAACAACATGGACCAGTGAAGTGACGTTGTCCACAACTAGACTGAAGAACAAAAGGACAGCAACTTGTCTGTTCCCCTTCCCCAATTCCCCAACGCTCTTCCCCTTCCCCAATTCCCCAATAAAATCTTTTAAAATAATAATAATTTCCAACCACATAACAACATAGTACTTACTATGTGGCAAAAGGTTAAGTAGCATTTTACATGCATTGTCTGTTAAGGTTCACAACAAACTCTAAAAGGTATCATCATCATCATCATCATCATCACTGTTGTTATTCCCATCTCATACATGAGGTAACAGATTCACTCAACTACAGAAAGCAGGATATATCTAACTCCAAAGTCAATGCTCTAAAATATTATACTATACTACCTAAAATTATAAATAGTCCCACCTGTGTCTAGAGGAAGACACTAATGCTTACTTATAGTTTAGTACAGCGACACCAAGCAAATTAATAATTTCAGCAATGTGGAGGCCACGGACTTTCCATCCTAGAACCATGGTCCAGTTTGTCCCTAATCTCGCAGAGAAGGCCCCTGCGCTGGTAAACACTGTTGTGATTTACTCGAAGCCTGGATTGGCCACATTTTTGCCTTATGCCAAGGTTGAGCTGGTACCTCCACCCCCTGCTGAGATCCCTACAGCTATTCAGAACTTGAAAAAGTAGTCAATAGTGCTCAAACTGGACGCTCCAAACAGCTCATTTAAGGAAGCGCTGCTGAATGGTTTGGTGGCCACTGAAGTGGGGATGTGGTTTTATGTTGGCGAGATCACAGGCAAGCGTGGTATCATTGGCTATAATATTTGAAGACAATCGTTAATACCTGTTTCTTTCAGGTTTATTATTTGAATGTTCTTGGATCATGTGTGATCAGACTGGTATTTGAATACAATATATCAAAATCAATGTTCTCCATATCAAATGCTGTGTGGAAGGTCACATTTTCTCTTGATATTAGGTTGGACTGTCTTTTGCTTTAATATAGCTCTAAATGCATGTTTTAGCTTAGCCTGAAATTAGAAAAGACATATGTGAATATACCAACCTGGTACATATACTTATGAGGATAACACTTTAATTTGAAGGCTGAAAATAATGTATTTTACTTCCAGAAAAGTTGGGGGAAAGGCCTTGAAAAAACTAGAACTTGCTGCAGTAGGATAAATAGTAATACCATGTACCAAAGTTAAATCATGTTAGTAGTATAAAGAATAAAATTTGGATGGTTTCTTTTTGCTAAAAGCAGACCAAGACCTATGTCTGTAAATGTTGGGATACTTGCTGGTATTCCGAATATCTTTATAACATCTTTAATGCCAGGACAGAGTGAATGAGAGTCATGACTAAAATTTTAATCTAATTTTGATATGTGTATTATTGATCTATCTGGTTTTATGATTTTTAGAACCTATCTTTGCAAAAATAAAATACCCTATGGATACTTAAACAGGGTTATAACTCAGTATCATTCAAGGGTCTAAAAATTGTGTCCTGAAATAAATAGAAGTGATTGGTTATCAAAAAGTGTTACAGGAGGGCCGGCCAAGTGGTGCGTTGGTTAAGAGCTGGCTTGGGACACCAGAGGGCCCTGATTCGGATCCCACATAGGAGGGCCAGTGACACTGCCCTCTACAGCTAAGATGTTGAACAACAGCTCAACCTGGAGCTGGGCTACCGTGAGTCGCCTGCGATGCCAAGTGTAGGCTGCAGCCCCTGCTGCAGTGGGTTGCCATGGGCTACCGTATGTAGCCAGCAGCCAGCTTGAGTGGCCAGCAGCCACCATCAGCGACTGATATGCCCGGGAAGAGTGCAATGATGGTGCCAACTTGGGCCAGTGAAGCAACATCCTCCACAACTAGACTTAAAGAACAAAAGGACAGCAACTTGTCTGTTCCCCTTCCCCCAATTCCCCAGCGCTATTCCCATCCCCCAATTCCCCAATAAAAATCTTAAAAAAAAAAAAAGTGTTACAGGAATGTATTGGTTACTATGGAAACAGGAGTGACAGCTAAAGTAGACCAACACTTTTAGGTAATATATCCTTGAGTTTGGAAAAATGAGAAAGGGGGAATTTGTTGAACTGGTAGCAATTTGCTGGCTATCAATTTGAGAGAACATGAATGATCAAATGCCCTTCTTTTAAACTATGTTTAATCTCTTTTGCGAAAAATATGCAAAAAATTACAAAATAAGGAGGAATATGTTTCTTATGCCTCTACCAGATTTAAAATCTCTGGTGGCACAAATGATTAATCTTTCTATCACCCATAATGGATCTTCAAATATTGCCCTGAATTACTCAATCTGTATTTTCAGACTGAACTGTGAACCCCCAAGTGGCAAATGAACAAGAATGCTAGTTCGTTCAGGCTGACCTTTTGAAAAGTTCACATATTTAAAAAAAAACAAAAAACTTGTTTTTAAGGCAGAATACTTTCTTCAAATGAACTCCCATGGGGAAGAACAATAAATTAGATGGATCAAAGTGAAGTTACTCTAATTCGAGTCATCAAACTTTTTCTGTAACAGGCCAGACAGTAAATATTGTAGGCTTTGCGGGCCATATGGTCTGTCTCTGCTAATCAACACTGCTGCTATAATGCAAAAGCAGCCCCAGATTAATTAATTTATTAATTAATATATAAATCAATGAGTGTGGCTATGTTCCAATAAAACTTTATTTATGGAAATATTGAGCTTCTTATATTTTCATGTGTCACAAAATATTCTTTTGATCTTTTCCCTAACAATTTAAAAATGTAAAAACTATTCTTGGGACAAATCTGGCCCAATAATCTTAGTTTGCTGACTCCTGTTCTAATTAAAGACACAGTCAAGATCATGGGGCATACTCTTGACTGCTAACTGTTCTCTGGGAAGAGGCTTGGGGGTAGGGTGGGGATGGGGCCAAACTTCTTTTTATTCAAATTGTAATGCCCTTTCTTACTGCACACTTAGGCGATGCTGTGTCAGCACTGACCCGTGTCCCTTGCTTTTCCAGTTTATGTCACAGCTCACAAAATAACAAAATGGAAGATGTGTAACAGATTTTTTTAAGTAACTAAACAGAAGAGAAAAAAAGGAATACTTTGTTAGCCATATATGTTCTGTACATCAACTAAGAGCATACATACTCAGTTTGGATCACCACACCATAATCTGGAACACTTGCTATTTCATATTTTACTAAAATAGTAGCATTAATTGTTTACTTTGTATACTACTGATATTTTACAGTGTCATTTGACACAGTAATTCTACCAGTAGCACATTCTGCCATTTTCCCAAATGTAGAACTTTTCATTAACTTTTGGTGGGTTTTACAAGCTTCTTGTCAAAGGTGTGACATAGCCACTCGTGTTCTGCAACTATTGGGTTGTCGGAAAAGTCATGACGCATTTTTGGAATGAAAAACAGAAAAAAATACGTCATGACTTTTCCGACAACTCAATATAAATGATGCCTTTCTTAGTATCGATAGTTCTGGTTTCTTCCCCATCTTTAGTGACAGAATTCATCCCTTTTATCCTAAGAAGCAGTTTTACAATTCTGGGAAATTCTGGCTTGTTGAGACCATCACTGTGCTTTGTTTCATGGCTCTATGTAACTGTCTGACAGAATTTCAGAGTAGACAATCTTTGGAAACTAAGAAGGAAGGTACTGCAGGTCTGATCAACTATCACTCTAATCATCATATCTCTTATTTTCACTTTTGTCTATTAATGGAAATCATATCACTTTCTAACATGTAAACTCGGACTATATGAACACTAAAGCTCTATTTCTTATGTTCATGATGATATTGAGTTGCAGCATTTTACTGTTTTATTTCTACTTTTATGCTTCAATCACTTTTGAGCCAAAGAAAATTTAAAATTCAACCAATAATAACACAAATGAAAAACAAACATCCCTTGGATAACAAACTGAAAGTTAGCCAAGATGAACTAACTGACCAAGATAGACCTTGCAGCACATAAGCAATTTTTAAGAATGCAAAGGGATTTTTAGTAAAATTATTATTTTATGTTCATTAAAAAATGTTTGGGGGGATTAAATTACTGTCACTTTTTTTGTCTGAAACTGCCAAATAACCTGTGTATTATGTGATAGATCTCAAAAAAAACATACCATGACCGGTGGTTCTTAAATTATTTTTGGTCTCCAGGCCTCCTTGTGGTCTTAAAAATTATTGAGGGTCACAAATAACTTTTGTTGATGTGACAGTTTAACAATATTTGTCATATTAGAAATTAAAACTAAAAAATTAAAAGTTATTAATTTACTTAAAATAACAATAAACTCATTACAACATTAAAGTAAATAACATAAATTTTAATGAAAACTTTTTATTCCAAAATGAAAAAAAGGAATTGAGAAGAATGGATTGTTTTATTTTTGGAAAAAACTGTCTGGTTTAATAGGAGATAGCTGGATTCTTATATCTATTTCTGCATTCACTCTGTTGCCTTTTATTGTTTTGGATGAAGTATATAAAGACAACGAGGCCTTAAACAGATGTATAGTTGGAAAGGCTGGAGTAATTTAATGGTCTTTTCTGATAACTGCATTATCAAAGAATAGCCATAACAAAACTTGACGAGTTTCGAAAAAGTTAATTTTAATATGGAATATGAAATCATATTGGTGAGCTCTGTGTACTCTACATGCTTAAGAGAATGAGAGTGAAAAAGGGAAATACTGTCTTAGTATTAAAACCTGATCACCCAACATAAAATAATGTTTATTTTTTCTTTTACAGCAAAGCAAGGCTTCCTATTGCAATAGCCCTAACCACTGTATTTGAAGGGTTTGGGCTATTAGGCCTATAAACTAATGCACAGGAATGCCTATGTTCCATATAGTGAGTATTATTATACGTCGACGACAGCTTCAGAAGGGAACTTTCTTTTGTGGAGGATAAGGCGGAGTACGGTAGTGATAGGTAATTTTCTCTGTTACAACTTTTTTCCTTGGTTTAAGCAAAATAGAACCACAAATGTTTCAGTTAAGTTGTTTTCTTGAAGAGAAATTATCAGCACTGAACTCAAACTATAATTTTGTAGTATTGGAGAATGTCACTGCTGCCAAAAGAAATAGGAGAAACCTCAGACCCAGCCTGTGGGAGCTTCTCCTCAGGAAATCCTTGTGGCTCACAATTCCTGTAAATTTTAGCTGACAGAAAACACACATCACAGCACCAGAAAGAATTTTGCTAAATGAAAGATAGCCAAGAGTCTTTGGTTGTACTAAGATTGTTTGGATGGCCGAAACATATTTTTGTAAGAAAAATAAACAAAAATAGGCAGGAAACCCCAACATTTTTTGCTGAACAAGTACTTCATGAAAATAACTCATTTAAATCCTACACTACCTGCACTTCATACCCCTGCTCCCCATTAACGATATCATAACCCACACTAATGGATATATAAATAGCTCTAGTCTCTGCCACAAATGGCATCTTACTGAGTGGTTTCCTTTGGCTATTGTCACACCTCTGTCGCTGCTATAGGCCCACAAGCAAACACCTGCACCAGACTAAGTAAACAGCTAGCAGAACCCTAGATGCCCTTTTCACACTAACCCTGATGCACCCTTTGGACTCTCTCCTTTTTCCCAGAAGAGCTGCTCTCAGAGTGCATTATACCCTTTTAGAAAAGTAATTTGTACACTGCAACAGCTACTAGCCAAATTCTGATTCTCGTTCCTCACAAACTATCCACTCTGTCTTCCAGATGCCAATGACTTAGTGCTAACAGCATTCCACTGGAAAAAATCATTTGGCTACCAAAAGGGAAACTTAAATGACAGTCATCATTTGTTCATTTATCACTAATCAAATATTTATTGAGCACCTACTATACGTCAGGCACTAGAGTTACAGTTTTCTGCCATTAACTTCTCTCTGGGGATATTCAGGGAAAAGTTAAACTTTTTTCTACTTATAGAAGGAAGCCAAACTCAACTGTTCAATTTCACAGATTTTATTTTATTTTATTTTTTACTGTTTTGCTATTTCTAAATTAAAAATTCAAACAGTAAAAAAAGATATAAAATGCAGAATAACTTTCTTTAACCTGCCTGACCCCTATTCCCTCTCCCAAAATATAATAAACATTCTAGTTTGTGAACCCTTCCTCCCCAATTTAGTATCCATTTTTGAATGAAAGTGGTTGACAACGGAAGGGCCAAAATGACTCCTAGATTTCTTTATTATTGAATAATTAGGTGGGTACTATATACTGAAACATAAAATAGTGGCAGAGGAACAAATCCGAAGAGGAAGGCAGTGAATAAGACGTGCCTGTGACATATTCAGATGTGAATAACTTAGACCTAAGGTATCTGGAGAGCAGGAATTGCCTCATTTGAAGGTATAGATTTGAGTTTTTAGCAAACAGTTATGGTGGCAAACCCATATAATAGCACATAGGTATGGAGACATGACGAGCTCAGCTAGAGATAATACAGTGTGAGAAGACAAGTGGGCCCTGAGAGAGATCAGTCTTTTGGAAAAGAGTACAGCAAAAGTGGAAAATAATGAGTAATAGTAAAAATAGTTAACATTTGTTGAGTTGCTTATGTGCTAGGCATTAAGTTAAGCATGTTTCATAATACCTACTTTACTACTAAAACAAACCTCTAAACAGGTATTAGTACTATTACTTCCATTATACAAGGAAATGGGGCATGTGGAGGTTATATAACTTGTCCAAGGTCACCTAGCAGAATGTGAAGCTAGCTGGTCTGGGTCCAAAGCCTACACCCTTAACCATAACAGAAAATAACCTTTTTAGGGAAAAAAGAGATCTAGAAGGAATAACCAAGTCTTCTCTCTCAAATTCATATTATTGTTTTAAAATATAGGATTATTTAGGTGTGGTGAAGCCAACAGATTAGGAGACAACTGTCACTGAAAAGATAGCTTGTTGTACTCTCAAATCCCAAGAGAAGGGAGCAAGCCATGTCACAGGGAGGGGAGGGCACGTGGGGCAGCTCCAGGGTTGGTCAGGGGAGGGGGAGATTATGGGCAAGAGCCTTCACTGTGGTTTCTGAGGGAAGGAATGGGCAAGGCAAGTCAGTTTAAGATGGGCTAGTTTGAAGAATTTCAGCAGGCTCTGGGGCACCTTGATTGAAGAAGTGCAAGTTAAAACAAAGATATAATTTTGTTGGTAACAAAAAGTTTGATCATATTTAGTGTTATCAAGGGTATGAGAAAACAAATATTTCATACACTATTAGTGGGAGTATAGCTATAAAAATATAAATGTATGTATCCATTGACCTAGCAATTCCACTAGGCATCTATTCTATGGATATAACTATAAAAGTATCTTTAAATATACATATGAGAATACTAACTACTATAATCATTTAAGAACTCCGTTTACATTTAAAAAGTCAAATTATACAATATTTCTGTGTATTAGACACACATATTTGCATATATCTATTTATGAATATAATTGCACTGAAAATGATCTGGAAGAAAACTGATTACAGTGGTTAGTTCTGAGGAGAAAAGCAGAGCTGGGGGAAAAAAGGGCGATAAAGGAAGGGCTGATGTTTTTCCTGCATTCAACTATTTTACAATGAGAATATATTCATATGTTATTTATGAGGAAAAAGGTACCTACCATAAAGCCTGATTTAAAAAAAGGTGTTGAATTGTTAGTTTAGCAAATGAATAGCATGATCCTGTGTATTTTTCTATATCAAAACTAACAACATGCTCAACTATTACAGTTCATTTATTTAAGATATCAGTACTGTATCGAAGCCATACTATAAGGTCTCACAAAATGCTAATTATTGTCAGATGCCAGATGATGTTTGATCTTCTCAAGTCTATATTGAACACAAAAAGCAGTAAGAAATATAGGGAGCTACTAACAAAAGGCAGTAGGAGGCAGAAAGCATTGGCACAGAACCTGAAACTGTGTCACGCAGAAGTAACTCTGTTAATAAAGACTTCACACCTGGTCGGACCTGTGCCATTCTAGAAGCCTTTGATCTCTATTCCCCTGTTAACAGAATTTATCAAATTACTTACAGGTAACTTTTCTTTAAAAAATTGTATAAATTTTTAATTTCTTCAAAAATAGTACTATAAGCTATATATTTTAAAAGTTTCCACCATGCCAGTAGAACCTCTACAAGATTTTTTATACAAAAGAAACTCTCTAAGGAAAAAGATATCTGTAATTAAAGGGGTTTGGCTGGGGAATATTTGCCTAAAAATATTTATTAGGTACTGAAAATATTTTAAACATATTTTATCTTTGAATATAGGTTAAGGCTATAGGTCTAAATGTGATTACTGCATATAGAACAACATTTTAAAAAACATAATTGAAAAGGATGAACTGCGATTGTTATGATTTCCTTATTTCTTTCCAAACGAACTGCAGAATACCACAAAATAAAGTGATGAGGAAGACTGTCACTATCAAATTACACACGGTAGCTATTTTCTCTGTTTTTAAGGAAGCTTTTGGTATATAAAGAACTGAAAGTGTCATAATGAACAAAACTACAATGGAAAATAAATTTCCCTGTTGCTATTAATTCTACTGCCAATATACTGTTTCTGTAGACTTTTCACTTATCTTTAATCAGTATACAATCAGAAAGTATAATTTGAAAATAATCACTTATTGTCTTCCACCCTCCACACATTAAACCTTGAATATTATAGAGAACAGTACCTTGCAAAATTTAAGATATTATAGAATAACAGGAAATACTTTTTGGAGTTTACACATTTCAACATAACTTCTAAATAATTATTCCAAAAGCCCCAAATCCAGGTTTTAATTTAATTGTTCCTTAATATCAGCAAAGCAAAATCTAATCATAGATTTCAAAAGATTAAGTAGGTTAAAAGGGTCTACAAAAATTAGTCCAACTAATTAGACTACTCACAGACAGCATAGTGCTAATTTCTCCAGTTGACGTAGATGAAGAATTTACTGCCTCTTGCCCATATTCTTTTGTTCCGTATGCATCTTTCTTTGATGGTTCCCACTTGTTTCTCCAGAACTACCCTACAAAATGGCCACTGACTGGGAGGGTGTGTCTTCATCATTACTAAGCATTTTCCTATCAGAAGCCGCTCTTTGGAAAAAACCTGAATATAATTTCTTCAGTGCCACTCAGTACTACTCGGTAACTGTAGAAGGAGTAACAGGGCAAGTGGGATTTTTAAAATGCTTTTAGAGGATATTACTTAATATTTTTGTTACTTAAAAGTTTTTTCAACCAGCAGCAGATAAGACATATAACTCATAAATTTTTCTTCCTGCAGGCTTCTAATATTTTCCAACAAAAATGCATCCCATCCAATTATTATTACATGAAACAGTATAAACAACAAATAGTTTTAAAAAGAATAAAGAGTAACTTTAAATTTTTTTATATACAATAGTATAAATATACTTAAGTACAATAAAATTGAGTCCAAAATAAAACATATCCATCAAAAGAAAGATGAAGAGATGCAATGGGAGAAAGTTGACTTAGCTTATCCACTCAACCAACTGAAAATAAAGAGCAACAGTGACTTGGTCTCAACTCAGGGATGAGGAGATAGCAATGGTGGATTGAGCTCTCCCTACCCTTTAGAAAAACTGCTTTAGAAAAAAAAAATAGAGACAGGCCTGATACCTTGGCAAAATGTTGGGTATGAGAAGAGCATGCAATAAATAATAATAATAATAACTGGAGATGGAATTTGTGGATCTGTTAAGAGAAAAAGGACAGATCTTTCTCTCAATTCGATTCATTATTCCCTTTCATCAGAAAGGGAGAATCTGTAAGGAAAAGTAAAACAAAAAGGGCAGAGCAGGATAGATACACACTGAAGTAGAAAATCCACTTTAATAAAGGTGTTAAAGACATGGGTTAATGGTTGTGGATGAATCAGCAAAATCCCAACAGTAAGATATACGTGGCCAGATTCTCTCAGCTAAAAAAATTACAAGGTGGATTTAAAAATAAAGAATGTCCTCAAATATATCATTTTGAGTAAAAACTAATTGTCATTTTAATCTGCTGCAGTGGGAATAAGAAGTCCCAAAAGATCTATAAGCAATACTCTAAATATCCAGAGGCAATAGAGTCAATACATTATGCAACATGATGCCCTATGGAGCACATTGAGCTTTGGGCCTTTTCTCCTAAATCTTGAAGGCATGATTTGCTTCTGGGAACGCAGGGAACACCTGGGAGAGAACCAGGAAAACTAAAATTAAGCCAAGGTTTCTTATAGAAAAAAAGACTGGAAATGAGCTGAATTTCTTCCTGTATTTCCTAATTAATGGAAGCCTCTAAGGGCCTACTCTCTCTCAACTTACCAGATTTGAAAATAATTTAATACTAAAAGATTATCTGATATAACTCCTTCATGTAAGCAACAGGAAGCAAGCTTTAAAGAAGTTAAATGATTCATTCAAGATATCATTAATGTCATTCTTGACTACTAGTCTAGTCCCGTTTCTACAAGGCTTTTTAAAAATGAAAGTCTTTAACTATATAAGATAACAAGATAGCCATAAAAATTAATTTAAGCAGTGTATAATAGCTTGAGACAAAGAAACTTGCATTTTATTAAATGCTTTCAAAATACATAAATGACAGACTTACCACCTTTTGGAATGTTTATATATATTTTTAAAATGTTAACCTCTATACTGGAACTCCGAGGATATGTGAAGACAAAATGGAAGAACAACGTGACCCAGACAAAAAAGTGAAAAGTCTATAGTCCTCTTGGGCAACAAGAGGAATTTTTATAATTCATATTAAACAAATGAATGCTTGCATATCTAGTGATAAACTAGCTTTGGTCTTAATGGTCAATCTTTTATGTCAATATGGCTAAAATTTAATAACTCCATTAATAAATATTCTAATAATACCTATTAATAAATATTCTAATAAATATCACAGATAGTGATAAAAACATTAATTTTGCTATGCTTCCAATCTCAGTTACTATTTAGAAGATTACTTTATATAATATAATTGTAGAGCTTCTTATACTATTGGAAACTGAAGATACATTTTAAGGAAAAATAAAATGATACAATAATATCTTAAATTTTATATACATAATTATTCCTGACAGCAAGCTCCATTATCAAAATAGCAACTACTGTCAATGTATATACTCACAGACAAAAACAGTTTCCTTCCATTTGTCAAATCAATAATACAAGTAGAAAAGAATCTACAACTGATAACTATAAAAAATACCTCAATGTTCTTTAGAGATGTATAACAGCCTTTAAAAATATAAGGAAAGGAGAATCAAGCAAGAGAGGATTTTTAAAAACAAAAACAAATTTTCACGTGGTAAATTGTGTGAGAGCCATCTCACTTTCATTTGATTGATTTAGTGCCGGGGCGGGGGTAGCTATCCTGAACACACTGCCAACAAAGGGTTAACATTTCATAATTTACTGAGAAGTAGAAAGGAGGGAAAGAGACCAAGGTAAGAGGGGCAAAAATGAGCTTTCTTAGTCATGAACACAGGAAAAGAGAATGAATTTCAACAAATGCCAAAAAGAGTTCAACTTACAGAAAATAAAGTTACCAAGGACAGAGATTTAAAAGAGTAAAAGGTCCCTATATAACGTTGTCTCTATAATGAAGTTACAAAGAAACAGTTTGGATGCACTACAACTAAAGCCGAGAGGTAGAATATTAGTCCTTCTTATAAAAAGTTCTTATTTTCAGGTACTTTTTCCTCAGAAATAGGATTCAAGATCTGATGAATGACTCAAAGTTTCTTTAACTTAACAATGAAAACATCTGAAAGCTATGAAAGAGCAACATCAGAACTTGGAACACCTAAGGTGACTAGAGAATTCTTACTCAAACATCTTAATTAGATTACAATAACAGAATAAAATGACAATATTGATATTTCAGTATTTATTTTGCTTAATATCCATGTGAGGTACGGTGTCCATCATTTTCTAAACTCTGTCCTGTTCAGCCTGAGGTCCAAATCTGAGGTTACACTGTCTTTCCCACTTCAGCCGCTTGGAGTCGTCAGGCTCCAAGATACTAGACTTAACTCGGAAGGTATCCAGGGACTCGAGCTCGGATGAAATGAAGGTGGTCAGATTTCTGGGGCAAGGACTGGGATTGGGCCTGGGAACCTCACTCTTCCTTTCCTTTCTTAATTCCTCCACTACACCACCCTTCAGTCCACCCTTAGTCCTCCCAGACTAGGAGGGCTCAAAAGTGGCCTCGGGAGGGAGATACAAAAGACCAAAATTAGAAGAAAAGATAGTAAAATTAACTAATAATCCAGGACATTGATTCAAAAGAGTTTTAAATAGGGAAAGAATGTGGTTGGAATGCTTTCCAAAACTGCTTGATTTAAAAATTTTAATTTTAATGCAGCATATAACTCTCTGAGTAAGTCTTACGACAGGGGTCTGATTTCTGACTCTGAAAATCATTAAAATAACAGCAAATATACCAAAAATATCCCAGTTACATTTTCTTAGGGGAGGAGAGGTTAGATACTTTGATGGAAGTGGTGGACTGGTTTGTTCAACATCCATTCTACCTTCTTTCCTCCTAGTGTACTTCTTGTATTAAAGAAATGGGAAAGCTAAATGTGGCATTTCCCAAATTATCTTCCAGCTAGAGTTCTAGATATACACTGGGCTCCCCCAATTAGGGACATTCGTGAAAGATTTAGAAGGTTGGAAAAAAGGAGAGGTTCACTTCTTGCTGCTGTTTTTTCTGTTTTGTTTTGTTTTTGGGGGGGGGGGAATGCTATTGAACAAAGCTGTGGAGGCAAAATGTTTCAAAAGCAGTATTCCAATACATATTCTTCAGCTTCCTGGTAACTCAGAAGCAGTTACGGTAGAGACAATGGCTAATTCTGAGTACCAGCTTTGTAGGTTATTGAGAGGCAGATGTGGTGACAGCTTCCTGATTCTTGGACTGTAGCTATGATCTTGATCATGTGTTTTTGGCTTCATGAGCACTGACAACCTTGATAGAGCTTGATCCTCTAGACCTTTCAACAATATTCTTACCAGTTAATTCCCTGTATTAAATCATTTCCTGTTTACAGTAGATAGAGGGATTTCTGTTTTCTGCAGTAGGATCTATGGCTGATATAGTACTTGGTATCTAGTAGGGCTGACTCAACTAGACTGTAATATGTTGCACTGGCTTAGAAATGGAGTGGTGAATGGTAAGGAAAACACAGTGCAGGCTAAAAAGCTGATGACCCACGACAGCCAAATGGATAAGATAAGATGCCCCAGCCTCTAGAACTGTGAGAAATAAATTTTTGTTGTTTATAGGCCACCCAGTCTCAGGTATTTTTGTTATAGCAGCCTGAACAGGCTAAGATACCTTGGATTTGCAGGTCCTTTTCATTGGCTGAACCCAAATGGTATCCATAGGACAAGGGAATACAGGTGATGCATTCCATAATGATCAGGGTGGAATTATGGGTCTGGAAGGGCACATGGAGAAAAATCATTACTAACAGTGCCATTGATCCCTTACCCATACACCCGGATATTAAATAAATCATGGGCTAAAGAAGAAACCAAAATGGAAATTACAAAACCATGAGACAAACTATATTTTAAAACTCATCATACAGCTAATGCAGTACTCATAGGAAAATTTATAACCTTACAAATTATGTTCATCATTTAAGTTCTTAACTCAAGAAGCTAGAGAAAAAAACAGCAAAATAAACACAAAGAAAGCAGAAGGAAATTAATGTAAAAAAGTTTTAATTTAAAAAAAATTTAAACCATAAGCACACTCAACTGAGCCAAACAAAACCAGTAACTAATTCTTTGAAAAATCTATCTGGTAAGTCAATACTGTGGCAAATCTATGTATCATAAACAGAGAGGGCATAAATAAACATAAGTAATAAGATCTAATTTGTGTTATGAAACTAAAAACTGAGACACTACTAAGAATATACCAATAATTTTGAAAACGTAGATAAAAAGCAATTTTCTGGGAAAATTTGACAATATTGTAGCTAACACTTACTGAATGCTTACAATGTGCCAGGCACTCATCTAAGTACTTCAATTACATTAAATCATTTAATACAACTGCTCTATGAGACAGGTGCTGTTATTTCTATTTAATATTGAGAAAACTAAAACATAGAGAAGTAAACTGCTCAAAGTCACATTAACTAATAAATACTGGAACGGGGATTCCCATGCTGTCCAGCTCCAGAGTATATATACTCCTTTAACAACTACATTACACTGCCTTTCAGAATAATAATTAAAAAGAAAAAACTATTGAAATGTCCCCACAAATATAAAACTGGAACTGAGCATTAACCATAAGAGAAATGTAATTGGTAGAGCAGCATCCATTCCTTTTATCCCCAACAAAGGCCTAGATAGTTTGAGGGCCAATTTAGCTATACCCTCAAGGTACAGATCTTTCCCAAAGGGTAGAATATGCCAACCTCAAATATGCCACTTTGACATATTATTTTGACCTATAGGCACTTGAAAAATAGCAAATGCAGGGAGAGGCTTTCTCTGAACTCCCCTTATCTGCCTAAAGATAAATCTTCCAAAAGGAACGCAATTGTCACAAATAACCTCTTGTAGGAGTTTCATCAACCAGGGAAGATTGATTCTTATCACAGGAGAGGCTAGAAGCCTACACAACCAGACAAACTTTGTTCCAAACCTATATCCCATCTATTCTTCTAAGGGCCTGTTCATTCACCTTTTCTAAAAATAATTTGCTCTCCCTTAAGAGGTTTGTATCTTCCCGATCCCCCGAGATAGTCTTTAAGCTTGAATTCTAAGTCACCTAGAATTTTTCCCTGGGTACTGACAAAGATTCTTTGCTTGACTAAACTTTAGTCCGACTCCAGAACCATCTCCGAAGCCCATCTATGCACTTTCTTGCAAAATCTAGTATTAAGAACCCTGCTAAGTCATTTTAGCAAGTCTCCCATCCTCCATATCTAATCACCCTCAGTACTGGGTTCCTCATCTTCTACCAAGTGATGTCTGACCACACTGGTTTGTCTTCAGAGAGAATCTCTCTTTATTTTTTTTTAAACTTTATTGGGGAACAGCATGTTTTTCCAGGACCCATCAACTCCAAGTCAAGGCGCTGTTTTCAATCTAGTTGTGGAGGGCACAGCTCACTGGCCCATGTGGGAATCGAACCAGCAACCTTGGTGTTATGAGCCTGCGCTCTAACTGGCCACCAAAGAAACTGTTAATAGCGTCTTTCAAAGAACAGGACCTCTTACCTTTATGATAATACAATTAAACCCTTTTCTTTTATGGTTAGGGATTTTAAAGAAATACTTGCCTAGTCCAAGGGCACAAAAATATTTTCTCTAAAAGATTTATTTTACCTTTTGTATTTGGATCTCCCATCCATCTGAAACTGATTTTTGTATGGTATCAAGTTAAAGTCAACATACGTATTTTCCCCCATAAGGATGTCCAGTTAACCTGGCATTTACTGAACAGACCCCTCTTTTCTCTACTGAACTACAATGTTGCCTTTGTCATAAATCAGGATACCTTGTATGTGTGGCTCTGTTTCTGGATGCTGTCTTTCTCCATTGGTCATTTTGACCATTCTTGTGCCAATACCGCATTATTTTAATTACTGTAACTTTATAATAGGTCTTAGTATCTGATAGGATAAAACCCTCCAGCTATATTTTTCTTTAAGACTGCTTTGGTTATTCTTGGTTGGTTGTATTTCTGAATGAATTTTAGAATCCGCTTGTCAATTTCAGTTAAAAAAATACCTCCTGAGATTTTGACGGGGATTGCTTTGAATCCATAGGTTAATTTGGGGAGACCTGACATCTTTACAATAGTGAATCTTCCAACCCATGAACGTTTTTATTGCTTGCCTTCTAAACGAGTCAGGCAACTAACTTCCCATCTCTTTCTACAAGGTATTTGAAGTACATACATCCAACAAAGGACTTGTATCCAGCATATGTAAGAAACTCCTTCAAATCGGTAAGAGAAAGAGATAACCCAATAGAAAAGCATGTCAAAAAACTTGAATTATTGGATTTACAAAAGTGGATACATAGGTTTATAAACAAATAGGACTCAATTTCCTTACCAGGGAAATGCAAATTAAAGTCAAGAGGAGATACCAGTACACACCCACCAAAATGATAAAAAGAAAGACTAAAATTAGCAAATATTGGTGAAGGTAGACAGCAACTGGACTTCACAAACCCTGCTGGCAGGAGTATAAATTGGTACAACCATGTTGGAATAACACTTGGCAATATCTACAAAAGGTAAATCTGGGGCCAGCCGAGTGGCGCGTTGGTTAGGAGTTGGCTTGGGATGCCAGCTCTGAACAGCAGGGCCCGGGTTCAGATCCCACATAGAGGGCCAGTGACGCTGCACCCTTTACAGCTAAGATGGTGAACAACAGCTCAACCTGGAGCTGGGCTGTTGTGAGTCCCCGGCAACACCGTAGGCTGCAGCCCCTGCTGCAGTGGACTGCTGGGAGCTACCGTGAGTGGCCAGCAGCCAGCGTGAGCCGCCCTGAGTGGCCATCCAATGGCTGATGAGCGACTGCTTCACCTGGGAAGAGCGCAACGATCATAATACCAACATGGGCCAGCAAAGCAACGTCCTCCACAAATAGACTGAAGAACAAAAGGACAGCAACTTGTCTGTCCCCCTTCCCCGATTCCCCAATAAAATCTTTAATAATAATAAAAAAAAGGTGAACCTATGCATTGCCTATGACTCAGCAATTCTACTTCTAAGTACATACCCAATAGAAGTATGTTCAACAAAACACAATACTAAAAGGTTTATAGTAGCCCTATTCATAATAGTCTCAAACTGGAAACTACCCAAAGACCATCAACAGGACTGATTTTTTAAATTGTGATATGTTCACATGGAATACTATGGAGATATAAAAAAATGTTCACATGACAATATGAATGAATCTAACAAAACCAGAGAGCAAAAAAAGAGCATAAGCAAATGGAATTGCACAGTGTGTACAATATAAAAAGACAAGGGCCGGCTGAGGGGCGCGTTGGTTAAGAACTGGCTTGGGACGCCAGAGGGCCCCGGTTCGGATCCCACATATGAGGGCCAGTGACACTGCCCTCTACAGCTAAGATGCTGAACAACAGCTCAACCTGGAGCTGGGCTGCTGTGAGTCGCCGGCGATGGCGTAGGCTGCAGCCTCTGTGGCAGTGGGTTGCCATGGGCTACCATGTTTAGCCAGCAGCCAGTGTGAGCAGCCGTGGAGAAGCCAGCGACTGATCTGCCTCGCCTGGGAAGAGCGCAATGATGGTGCCAACTTGGGCCAGTGAAGCAACGTCCTCCACAACTAGACTGAAGAACAAAAGGAGAGTAACTTGTCTGTTCCCCTTCCCCCAATTCCCCAGCGCTGTTCCCATCCCCCAACTCCCCAATAAAAAATCTTAAAAAAAAATAAAAATAAAAAATAAATAAAAACAGACAAAACTAATATAAGTTAGTTATAAGTCTGAATAGTGGTTATCCTTGGAGTGGGGAGAAATGACTGAAAGAGGGCAAGAGACAGCTTCTGGTGTACTGGTGATGCTCCACTTCTCGATCTGGATGCTTGTTACATGGGTGTGTTCACATGTGAAAATTCATCAGTCTGCATATTTATCATTTGTGCCCTTAGAATATTCTGCTGAAATAAAATGAATGCACATGACACAAAGCAAATAAATCAAATCTACAAATAACATGAAGAAATCATGCAATTTTTAAGAAGCTAGCATCTAATAGAAAAATGGGTAAAAACTATGAAAAGAAATGTTCATGCAAAGAAATAAAAATTGCTCCAATAAATGCACAAAATGTAAACTAGAACAATGGAATGTATTTTTTTTCCCCCTAGCAAATTTGCAAAGACTAAAGGAAACTAATAAGGCTGTTGCTGAGGATGTTGTAAAACTAATACTCTTATTCCTAATGAAAATATGAATTGGTATACCTTTCTGCATAAGTCTTAAAAACATATTCATCCTTTCACTCACTAGTGTCCCTTCTAGAAATTAGTCTAAGGAAAATTCAGAGTTGCAATTAAAGATGGACTCATGTCATGTTGATTACAACAGTATCTTGAAACAATACAATCATTCCATACTGGGAAAATAGTTATATTATGATACATGGTGGAATATAATGTTATTAATAATGTTTTCAAAGGGAAATGAATAGGAAAAGACTCACGATAAATTTAAGGGCAAAATACATACAAAATTCTATGTGGTATGATCTCTTTTGTATTAAAAATATCACACACAGACATGTATTTGCATAGAAAAGTCTGTAAGAACACAGGCTATAATGTTAGTGGCCATCTTTGGATGGTAGGAGATAAAGAATGATTTTAATTTTGTAGCTTATTTTCTATAGTTAAGTGTTCTTTGAGCATTTATGACTACTATATTCAGAAATCCAATAAATTATAGGGGAAAAAAATAACATCCACCCAGTTTCCTTACTCTAGAAATCTAAGCCATCCAGATTTTTCTCTCTTCTTTAGCTCCCAAATTCAATCTGTTATCTGTCTCTTTGATTTTACCTTATAAGTATGTGTCCAAGCCATTACAATATTCCATTATTTCTTGCCTCATTTCCAAAATGCAGGCGTTTGTCTTCCCTTTGAGTGAGCTCCTCGAATCCAGACTCTTCATTTTGGTAAAACAGCCCTACCTTCAACGACTTCTACATTCTAGCCACATCACACCACTTTATATAGCGACCCTCCCGCACTGAAACCCCTGAAAACTCGACACCAGGTACTTTCACACTTCCTAATGTTGGCATGCTCAGTTCTTTCTCCCTGTAATGCATTTTCTCCCTTCTTTCAATCCGATTCATAATTCAAGATTCACCTCGGATATCATTTACTGGGCATAGCTTCTCGGAAGCTAACAACAGACGGCAGTTTCCAAATCAATCCTCCAATGACAGCTTGTACATATTTCAACATTTATCATTCTTTACTGTTTAGTGCGTAGCTCTCCCATTGTACGGAATGGGCCACATCGTTTAAATTTTTCTTAAAATATAGTTAGATGTGTGAATGTAAAACATATACATACGCAACACATGGATATAGGGGTAGTGAGTTTTCACCTGTGTCTGATAGATAAATGGCAACAAAAACACTCGCCTATTTTTTTTCATTCAAGATGGCAGAGAACGTCTTAAAATAGTCCCACACAAAAGCACTCACACCAGGAGCCTTGAGTCAAACTAGCTACACTTAGCATAACAGCCAAGGACAAAAGAATTGAACCTAGATGCTGAGATGCCCCGACCCCAATCACTCACAGTAGGTCCCCCACATATTTTAAACCGTGTTAGAAAACTGGCACCTGCTGCGTTCTTTTCCAAGGGCCACGCCTCGACCAGGAACAGGGACCTGAGGCACTTGTAGATAATGATCCAAAAAATCAAGAACGAAAAAGGGAGAGGCTAAGCTGTATTGGTGAGTGTCCAAAAATGCACGACTGGGCCCCGCCCCAGCCAGGCGTGTCAGTCCCCGGGGAAGAAACGGGCAGGGCTCTAGTCCGCCGGCCTGGCTGGGAATTCTGAGCCAGGCGGAGGCTGAGGCCGGCTGCGGTGAGGGCGTCTCGGGCTACACCTGTCAGGCTGCAGCCAACACTAGGCCCAGCAATCGCCGAGATTCGGTGACTTAGGCTGGCAAGAGCGTCACCCAATCCTTCGCCCCGGGATCGGCACCTTCGCCTTCCCCCTCATCCTTCTCAAACAAAGGCAATCCACACCCACCGCCATTTTCCCCTTACCTCAAAAACCACCTCTTCGTCAAACTCCGGTGTCATCCTTCTCCGCCATGCCACCCGCCTCAGCACGATGGGAAATGAAGGCGGGGGAACAGGCGGCACTCAGGCGTCTGCGGCTGCTGGTCCCGTGTGTCTAGAAAACTACAATTCCCAGCATGCCTCGTAACTCACGCCCCCTTTTCAGACCCATTTATTGGAGCAGAGGATGAGCGTGTGGGCGGGAGGGGCAGGAGCGAGATGAAGCTCGAGCCCTCTGATTGGAGGAGGTTAGGGCTTTTGTCCGCCTTTTACGGCTGCGACTGGCAGGGGGCGCTTGGAGCACTGATTCTTTTGGAGCTCCAGAGGGGCACGCGCCGGCGGAGCCGCGGCGAGCACTGCTCGTGCCCGCCGCCTGCGGCTCGCGCCCGGGAACGCCGCCGGGTCCCCTGAGCCCGCTGCATCCTTTGTGCTGCGCTTCGGTTGCGCAGCGGGGCCACGGGACGAAATGTGGACGCTGCGGGGACTTTTCTTTCCTGGCCAAACTCTTGAAACAATGGACTGTAAGGGAAGCATGGATTGAGGGGGGCGAGCGGGGAAGCAAGCTGCTGGGGGAATCATGACTTCTGCCGCCGGTAAGTGACGGCGCTCGAGCTGCCGCTGGAAAGTTTGTAGCGAGCGCTGCTACTCGGGCTGTGGAGCAACTTTTTCCTCTGGGGTGGGTTAGCGGTGTTCCCGCCACCTTTCCCGAGGACTGTGGCAAGTGCAGAGCAGACGGCGTTTGCTGCCGCATTTTCTCTTCCCTTCCTGCCAAGAAAGGCTGTTTGGAAATCGTGTATCTTTTGGGACCTGCCTTTAAAAGGATACCCGTGTTGGGAGCTCTGCACCAGGTGAAACGCGAAATGTAGAGGGCATTTGCTCGTCTCTCCCAAAATGTGAGCGACGTTGCCTTTGCGTGTGAAAATAGTTTAGATTCCCATGTTAAGAAATCGGTTATTCTAGGAAAGGGCAGTGTTCCCGGAGCGTTGAACTCGACCGTGCTGAGTCGCTTTAAACCTAGTATCGACTGGAAACCCTGACTCTTATTACTAGATAAAGAGGTTTAAACATTGTTACTGCTATCCTGGTGGTTTTCCCCGTTACCCGAGGAGAGGAGTAGAATTACCGATGGCAGTTTTTTTGCTCATCTTCACCCAATTTTTATGGATTTTTTTTTCTATTTCTACCTGGTTAGTGTAAACAAAGCCTTATTTTCTGTCTGCCTCCCGTAGTCCTTTCCCTTCATCCAAATGACAGTCTGTTTACCTTTGTGTGGTATTTTGAGCAATTCTGGACATTACATTTCCAACCATTCTATAAGGAACAATTTCTATTTTCCAAAATAATTACTAAAGTTTTGTTCAATTCACTAAATAAGAGCATAGGTTAATTTTTAAACCACAGCTTTATAATGTATTAAGTATTAAGGGTTTTTTCTTTGTCCACATTGAAAGAAATAAACTTGCGTTAGAAATTTTATAGTAAAATAGTGTAAAGTTAACCCTCAAAGTTACTTCTAGAATCAGCACTTAAGTATCAGATTAAATTTTCTTTGCTTTTCTTGGCATTTGTTTTAAATTCCTGCAACTTGAAACTGTCAAGCAGCACTCTAAATGTTCCGATTTGTATTATTTCTAAAGCCTAGATATATTGGAGTGTTGCATTGCTAGGTGTAATCAAATTACAACTAACTAGGAAGGAAGTTAGCCAATAGGAATAAGAAAGCAAAGGGTGAAATATTCCTGTACTTATTCCTGAAGAATTTGTGGATCGTTCCTTTTGGGTGTTATATGTATGTATTGGAGATGTGTCCTCATACAATTGTTGAAGTTATGTTATTGATAAACTCTTTCCTTACCAAAGGAAAGCTTTCCACTTACTTGAGGTGAATTATCTTCATCTTAAATTTCTGTGTCTCACCTTTGTTCAAGTTTTCTTTGTTACTAAACTTAGGGTAATTACTTTAAATTTGAAGTGGTTGGAAATTTTTAAAGCCTTCCAACCAATTTTAGCTCTCCCCTCTTGGAGTGTCAAACACATTGAAAAAATACCTTATATGTATCAGTTTTCACTCCCAGTTCTAACAGTTTATAATGAACAGATACAGAAGCATTTAATTTGACATTTAAATATGTAAACCTGATCTAGGGCTCAATCTGGAAATTTGTGATTCTTTCATTTGAATTGTCCTGAAGTAATGCAAGCTATTTTTATATTTTATGAACTTTACAATTAAAGAAGTCCACAGACATTTTTGTGGTGTTTTAAAAGAGGGACACTTCCTGTGTTTAGCTGAGTTAGTTGGTTTTTAACGTGGCTTGCTAAGGAGCATTAACTAGTTTTTTGTTCACCCATTTAAGATTTATTTTAATTTTCTCATGTCTATGGAATATGGAAGAGAACTGGGTTTTATTTCCATCCTATTCTTATAAAATTATGTGTTCATCATTCTTACAAACTGTTTATGCTTTTTTGGAACAAATCAAATTCGTTAAAATTCGTTTAGGAAAGTTATTTGCAATTTCAGGAGGGGATGTTTGTTTATAAAGAATCTAATCAGTGATATTTGTGATGGTTGGCTTAATTTAAGGATATAAGAGAAATGTTGTAGAACACTAAGTTATATGTATCTGAAGAAGAGCTTGCTTTGTTCTTTTGCATTTGTGAAAGTCGGCCCATACTAGAGATTTTAGAATTTATTCTAATCAATATATTTCAACGGAGAGATAATAATAGGTGTATATTGTCTATCTTTTCGAACTTGTACAGCTCACTGTCTCATTAATGCCCGTGCTTTGCTTTATGGCTGGTCCAACAGCTAAGAAAGTGTGCACATGAACTGCAGCCATCTGTGTGTAACAGATGACAGTATGTTTGTAATAGTAAAATGGTACTAGTGCTTTACTTTCTTACCTTATTTTTCCCCGGAGCCAAACAGCTGTGTAAATAAAAGATTTGCTGCTTTGCTCTAAAAAGCTTTGGGTCTGACTGTTGATACAGTATTAAGCTCCAAAGGTGCTGGATTCATTTCCAAACGTCGGGCACTTATTTCAAGAGTTTGACATTGGAGCAGACCATAATATAAAGGCTTGTTATATTTTGAGTTGTGTTTCTTTCAAAATAGAGCCACGAAAAAACCACTGAAAATAATAATGAAAGATTTCAGATATTGCTGTATCAGTGACTTAGTTGAACACTTGTTTCTTCTAATAATTAAGAACTTATTCAATAATCCTATTGAAGTTGATTCCTGCAAACTTTTCAAAATATTATTCTACATTAAAATGGATATATTTTTTTAAGAGATTTCCTGTTGCTGAGACATATTAAATAGTATGTGTATGTTGGCAGCTCTGAATATTCCCAGGGCCCTATATTCACCATTGGTGACATCACAGAGACAAAGTGCTTGCCCTCTTGGAGCTTGCCTTCTGGTGGTGGAGACAAACTTAGACTGAAGAAGAATCATGCAGGGCAAAGGGGCTGGAGAATATAAGGGTTCTCCTGAAGCAAGTATCTTAGAATCATATAGGCTTTAGCGTTCTGTTCAACTCCCTCATTTACAAGGAGGGAAACTGAGGCAGCCACATCTGCACACATTTAGGTTAGCCAGCTCTTCAAATTATGTTTTGGCTTCCTCCATTACATGGTTAACTAGCAATGGTGAGCCAAAGTTCACCGTTTATTTATTTAATTCAGTGAGGGCATTAGGTACATAACGCTGGTCTACATTTGTTGGGAATCAGCCACAGCTCATATAGAGTTAATTGAATTTCTAGGACACTAAAGAGAACTGGGGCTTATGTCCGTTGGAAGCAGACTCATGTACAAAACACTAAGGAAAAGACTAAAATCAGGAGCAGAGATTTAAAAAAATTTAACTAAAAAGCAAAAATTGACTCGTTAAATGACCCAGAAGCTTCTGACAAAGCTGCAAGATTCAAAAAGTAAAGATTAATTTGATGAAATGGGTTCTCTTTTATTTTTTTTTAAGTTGTGGTGAAACACATATAACATAAATTGATTATCTTTTTTTAATATTTTTTATTGGGGAATTGGGGGGATGGGAACAGCGCTGGGGAATTGGGGGGAGGGGAACAGACAAGTTGCTGTCGTTCCGTTCCTCAGTCTAGCTGTGGAGGACGCCGCCCCACTGGTCCAAGCTGGCACCATCACTGCGCTCTTCCCGGGCGAGGCAGATCAGCCGCCGGCCTCTGGACGGCCGCTCACAGCGGCTGCCGGCTGCTCATGCTGGCTGCCGGCCACACACGGCAGCCCATGGCAACCCACTGCCACAGGGGCCTACACCGTCGACTCAGGGCAGCCCAGCTCCAGATCGAGCTGTTGTTCAGCATCCCAGCTGCGGAGGGCAGTGTCACCGGCCCTCAACTGTGGGATGCGAACCGGGGCCCTCTAGCGTCCCAAGCCAGTTCCCAACCATCGCGCCATTCGGCCGGCCCTTATCTTTCCATTTTTAAGTGTACAGTTAAGTAGTGTTAAGTACATTCACACTGCTGTGTAGTCAATCTCCAGAACTTCCATCTTGCAAAATGGATTTTTTTTATTCCTTCAAAAATCCCAGAGGTATGATGCTCAAAGAATGGTTACAGAAATGAAACCAACATGACAGCCTGTCAGTTTTCGTTATATTTAGTAAGATGGGAGGTTAGGAAGAGGCCTAGGGCATTCATACTTTCTTTTAAGACTTAATAGATCAGGAGTTGACTTTAATAGATCATTACACCAGCTTTATCATTAGGCTTTAAAGGGTTTTACAGTTTTTTTCTGCCAAAAAAACCCAAAAAGCCTAATACATGCTTATTGGATCGATAACTAAAATTGTAAAGCTTTGGGAACTTGTATTAAGTTATTTTGAAGATATTTCCTCGTCTTCTTTATTTATCACAACATTATATTGAGTGAGAAGGCATCTGTTATCATGTAATCTTGATTGAACACATATGGGTTTGGGAAATTCTTCCTTGGTTTGTAAAAGAAAGTAGAGCACCCGACTTTTTTTTTTTTTAACTCAGTTCCATGTACTATCTTCCCAAATGTTGTGACTAATTTCCTTTGTTGAAAAGAAATTAATCACCAAATGAAGTATCAAAGCCTCTGTGTACTCAAATAATTAATGTCCAGAACATATTTTGAAAGCTTTTATTTTTTCAGTAAATTTAAGTTTTTATTAAGCATTAGATTCTGTTGGAGGAACAAACATAAGTATATGAGTAAGAAGTATAAGATAAAATATTTTATCTCAAGTCTCCTTAGGGAAGTATGACTGTGTGATAAGTGACAGTATAGGTGGAAAAACTTAAACAGAGCTAAAAAAACAAACCCTGAACTTTAGGCTCTGTATATCTTTTCATTTTATAGGTCTTTTGTGTAAAGCTTTCATTAGGCTTCTGTAGGCTAGGAGCAGGCCTGTACAAATCCAGCTCCTTAAGTACTTTTTATGTAGAGGAAGAATTGCTACACTACAAGTTGTGGTCGTCTCTTAAATGCCCTAGAAAGGTGGTTATTAATAAAGGATACAGAGCATAATTACCCATGAAACCTAAAAGAAATACAGACGCCCAGGCTGTATCCCCAGAAACTGAATGGTTAGACCTGGGGTAGAGCCTAGACATGTGACTGTTTAAAAAATAAAGTTCCGTGAAGGATTACAATGAAAATTCCCAATTGACATCTCCTGCACAGAGACATATCAACTTTATTATGAGCCTCAAGTAATACAGAAGAATTACTTTTTAGTTTTAAATTTAGAAAATTTCTGATTTTTTTTTCCTTTTGAGTTTTAGTGGCATAGATTATTGACAAAAGGCATTTATACACCTCTACTGTATATCATTGAGGTAGAAGAATACTGCTTATTCATATGAGAAGCTTAAAGAGTTGGCTTTTACATATAACTTAGGCAAATTCAATTCTTAGCACTTAGCAAATGAGCTGACATACTTTCTCCTGCTATTCCGGCTCTAAGCAGAAGCCATTTACTTCATTTAGTGTTGTCTGAAGATATGGTAATCTGTTCCAAAGTTAGAAGAAAAACTGTATTGGATTTATTAAGAAATGTACAAAAATACATTTACCCAAAGCTATGTATACTGGAATTGAAGGTCAATTTAAGGAATTTTTAAGATGAATATTGACTCTGTGTAATGTAACATTATCTAGTAAAATGAAAGTTCACCATATTGTCAAAGTAAAAGTTATCTAATTTAATCATTTATCATCTTGTACTTTGGTTTGTCATCAAATTATTTTTTTCTTTCTAGAGATTAAGAAGCCACCAGTGGCCCCCAAGCCAAGGTTTGTGGTGACAAATCATAAGCCAGCCCCACCTCCTGTTGCACCCAAACCCGATATTGTGATGCCTAGTGTTCCACAGTCAACAAAGAAAACCAAACCAGCAATAGCCCCAAAGCCAAAAGCTCTGAAGGCTTTACCTGTTCGTGACATGGTGCAGTCACCGTCAAAGAAAATCACTGTTAACCTGGAAGAGCATAAACAGGAATTACCTGAAAGCACTGACAACTCGACTTGCAAAAATGTGGGGCATCAGAACAGTGATTACATTTTATCCATGTGTTCCTGCAGTTCTGAGTGTATCCATAAACTTGGGAATAGAGAGAATTTATGTGTAAAGCAGCTTGTCTTAGAGCCCTTAGAAATGCCTCAAAATTTAGAAAATAGTAAAATTGATGACTCTTTTTCCACTATAAAAACAAAGAGTAAATGTGATTCTAACGGTGAAACTGTTAAGAGCCAGAGTAGAGTCGGTTTAAAGGCAAGCATCCTAGAAGATAAGCTCAAGGACGTTTTAACACAGCGAGCGTCACCTTTTATTTCCCCACAAAAACACAGATCCACAGACAACCCAGAAATGAACGATGGCTGTAATCCCAGCAGACAGTTCAGAATTGACTTTGCAGACGTGTCACCTTCCCGGTCCAGCTTTGAGAAAGCTCCTGATCACCACTGCCATCGACAACATCCTAGCGGTGAATTTCAGAATTCTGAAACTTGTCAGGATGGCTGTGAAAAAAATACTTGCTTTCATTCATCTGAACAAGAAGCTCTGGCAAATGGCAAAAGAAATATGTTTTTATCTTCAGATGGAGTTAGTAAGAAATCAGATGTCAAAGACCTTGGTCCCTTAGAAATTCACTTAGTACCATATAGCCCCAAATTTCCAACTCCCAGGCCCAGGAAGACACGCACTGCTCGCCTGTTACGCCAAAAGCACGTTGATGCTCCCAGTGAAAGCACTGAAGAACCAGATAATTTACACAGTAATTCTTGTCTTCTTGAAGATAGTTTGAAAAACAATAAAATCAGTGTTCTTTATCAGAATGATTTGTGTAACCAGGAACAGGTGGGCAAAGTGAAGCCAGGAAGTAAAAGTGAACTGAATGTGGATTCCAACAGCGACAGACAAAACTTCGTTGGTTCAGAGAAAACCATGTGCCATGAAACATCTTCCTCTGAAAAGGGGACACCTCCTTTAGAAATAGACTCTAATTTGAGTTCTGACAGCAAGACAGTAGGTGGTTCTAGTACGTCACTTGCTGTGGACAATGGGGCCAGTTTTATAAGATGCACTACTCTATCTATGAGCCTGCCTAAGCAGGTGAAATTTACTTGCAACAAACATTTACCTGCTGCCTGTAACCTGGGAGTGTCTGTCCCTCAGACACAAAAGGAATCTACAATAAAAGAGGAAAGTTCCTCAAAAATTGCCCCCAAAAAACCTCAAAGACACAGCTTGCCTGCTGCGGGAGTGCTTAAAAAGGCTGCCTCAGAAGAGCTTGTGGAGAAAAGCTCTTATCCCTCAAATGAAGAAAAAATTTCAGAAAAGGATCCAGAAAGCAACCACCTTGGACCATTGTGTGCCCGAAACCATGGTATGTCATCCTCTTTTGATATGCCTAAACGGACTTCAGAAAAGCCAGTGTGGAAATTACCTCATCCTATTTTACCCTTTTCAGGGAACCCCGAATCCTTAAAGTCTGTCACCGTATTCTCAAATAGTGAGCCTCCTACTGCCCTGACCAAGCCTAGAGCAAAATCACTATCTGCTGTGGATGGCGAAAGGTGCACCAAGCCTTGCAAAGACACTCAAAAGAAAAACTCTTTGAAGAAGTTGCTCAACATGAAGCTGTCCATCTGTTTCATGAAGAGTGACTTCCAGAAATTCTGGTCCAAGAGTAGCCAACTTGGAGACGCAACCGCAGGCAGCCTCTCCGGTGGGGGTCGACCGGGGATTGAAAGTGATTGGCATGGCTTGTTGGTAGGAGAAGAGAAGAGAAATAAACCCATCAAAGCATATTCTGCAGATAACTACAGCCTGGAATCCCAGAAGAAGAGGAAGAAACCTCGGGGCCAGACCAGTGCAACGCATGGACCAAGAGCCGAGTCTCTGGATGACCAAATGCTCTCCAGGGAGGCAGTGTCTCAGGTGCCTTGCAAATCTGTGACAAGCAACTGTACGCCTGAGTATGAAAATATACAGCATTATGAGGAAATACCGGAGTATGAGAACTTGCCATTTATTGCGGCTGAAAGGAAAATTCCAGAGTTGGAATGGCAGAGTTCCAGCGGCATGGAGGACCCTGATGCAAATGTGTACGAGGTAGAAGAGCCATACGAAGCTCCAGGTGGTCAGCTGCAACTTGGGCCTACACATCAGCATTCCAGGTAACACTTAGGGGCCAGACAGACACTGCCCTTTTCCATGCATCCCTGAAATTAATCTTCAACAACTCTGGGAGATAGGTAAAATCTCTCACACAGAGAAAAAGCCCTTGGTGAGAGAGTGGGTTAGTTAAGCATCTATTAAGTTATTCCACAGTGCACCTCCTTTTATCATGGGATCGGAATGAGTATTTGCAAGGCAAGTTTGAAGCACTGAGGGGAGGAAACTGGCCAATTTAGTGAAGCTTATTCACTAGGTGTAAGAAACCAGTGAAGTTACTGAAATGCATGCATTTACCTACGGTGCCCTTGTCAGGTGGAACTTCTAAATTTGCAAAAGTTAACTACTCTTTGAGGATTTGTTATTGTATTTGCTGAAGGCTAATGACTAACTTCAGATGGATAGAGGAAAAATGCAGGAAACCCATGAACTACTCTCCTCGCTCACTCTATTGGCACTTTCTACCTTTAGTGTACCCACTCCATCTCTCATCGAAACCTCACCTATTGCTGATGGTCCAGCTCAGCAGTCATTGGCTTCATGAAGCTGTACAGTTACCTAGTGGAAAATGTTTACCTCCTATTCTGACATCACAGTCATGCTGTGGTATCCTTACAGCCTTTCCCTCAGCCTGTCTTAACAGTATGGTTATTTCTTGGTATGTCTGATGTTCCGTGTCCGGTTTTAAGCTCCATGAAGAGGTATGGCCAGGTCCTGCATGAGGCCAAGCAAGGAGCTCAGGAGGGATCAGTAGATGTTGGCTGGGCATATGAGAGAATACTGAAAAAGAGGCAAAGGAAGCAACCGCTGCAGCTGCTTCCTTCTCTCTCCAGTCACAAAGGGAGCGATTGCACTGTATTTTAACGTGTTGGTTTTGTGTTTCACACAAAGCTCATAGGCCATTTTCGAAGTCTTTGTATGCTTCTTAGGTCACTAACTTCAAACCTCTGAATACTCAGGTCTTAAAATGGGACTTTTGTAGAAATATTAATACACATGGCACATAGTAGGGGCTACACAAAGGATTATTGGGTGAATTGACTAAATAAAATTGTCTAATCAAATCTCCGTGCACGAAGTAAAATAAATTGTTCTTTTAACTTTCAGACATTCTCCTAGCATTTTTCCTTACTCATCATCCTCTTTGCCCTCCCTCCTGCCTAACTTTTCTCATAGTTGACTCTTCTCTTTACTCCTGTCTACTCTCTTAACGTTAGTACCCAGGCAAAAGCCTCTTCCTTGGCATAAATATTTCGATGGGGAATTGGAGTTAAGTATTCAACTTAAAAAAAAAAAATGTCTATTTTCATGACTGCTCTTCTCTCCATAGTACGGTTTTGTTGGTACTGTTCTTTTAATATGCTTTTAATATGTGTTGTGTGTGTGTGAGAGAGAGAGAGAGGGAGAGAGAGAGAGAGAGAGAGAGAGAGAGAGAGAGAGAGAGAGAGAGAGAGAAATTGGCTTCTTCATGATATACTGTTATTCTTAGCTAAGGTAAGATTTTTTTCCTTGAAATTGAAGGTTTGGCCCTTGGTTTAAGTTTCCTGTTGACCCAATGACATCCTAAAGGTTTGTCATTTTAGCTAACACAAGCTGTACATTTCTGGAACTTGTGCTTTACCTGATATGCGTCTTACACAATTAGGGGCACCCGCGCTGCTCGGTTGGGAGGAACCAGGTTGGAAGGGGTTAATGTATGCAGCCAGTGAAGCTGGATGGCATTCGTAAGGGATGTTCTTTTTCAAAACCACAGGGAACCAAGGCCGCTTTGGATAGGTTGTAGCCCATCAGGTCAGGCAGCCTGGTGAAGAGTGGGTGAGCTCTGCTTTTGAATTCAGCTTTCCTAGAGTGTAGATGTTTCATGAACTAGCTTAACATTTACAATTTTACAACAACATGTTTATAATTTATCAGAAAGCAATTGTCGGCAGTCCCCAATTCCAAATAGGGTTGTGTTTTTCCAACAGTTCATGATAATTTAAAACTCAGGGTATATTTCCCGGAGAAACGGTTTTGGTAATGGTGTTTTGGTAATGGTGGTTAAGCGTCCCAGTGTAGCCCCAGGTTATATTAACCATTACTGCCCTGGCCTCTCCTTCCCAGGTGAATTCTTCTCAGCACTTCTTGGGGCTGAGGCTGGAGAGTTGGCCAGGGTGGAGTTGAGCACCAGGATATCAGAGATGCAAATCTACTGGGTCTGAGGCAGCAGGGTTTGTGGAAAGTGTGAGATGACTAAAGAAGTATGAGGAAATTGGGGGCTGGGCTTGCTGTGAGAAAGCCTAAAGCTTAGGGAGTGGTCAGGGGAAAGGAAGGCCTGGGTGGTTGGGATTTAATAGGCAGTGGGTTTTCCTTCCCTCCCTCTCTCATTATTCCCGTCCCTTTCCTCTTACCTCCCCATTCTCCTTTGCTAACTGCATGATACTGCTCATTGAGGTTCTGATTCCTAGGAAGAGTGACTACAAGACACTGGGGGAAGGGGGCTGAATGGGGTAAGGAGTGGCATTGGGAAACCCCCGAGTGAGGAGGGAAGACCAGCCCAAATCTGAGGGCGAAGGAGGGTGAGAGGGAGTTCCATGGCCATAGAAACTGTAACTTCTATGTGTCCCAGTTAGGTCATCATTGGGTCCCTAATCTGGGTTCCCAAAAGCACTTTTGTTGGAACTAAAATTGTGAGCCACTCTGGATTATTCTGGTGCATTTTGGGTATAGTTAGGAGCTCTCTTCCCCCAAAGATTCCAGGTATAATATTAATAAATCTAAACCAACTAACGGGCAATGGGCCTTTCTTTCTCGCTGTATGCAGGTGATAAGTGCTCAGTTACTACTATTACTTAAGAAGTTTGATTTCCATAAGGAAATTCTGAAAATATAGGCCTTTATTAAGGAGTTATGGGCAAATCAGCAAAATAGTGGTGTCCAAATGTTGGAATTTTTCTCTTGAAATTGTAGCAGGTTTCTTGGTTCTATAACCAAGACAAATTTTCTCTGGAAACATTCCAGGTTTTTCCTCTGTTTTAGTTTCTTCTTACTGTAAGCACTTCCAAGAAAATGTATGATAATTGGGTTTTCCTAGGTAACATAGCAAGCCCTCAGTTTATTTACTCCAAAATATACTGACCATCTGTCAAGCAGTGTGCATTCAAAGGGGAAAGGGGGGGGCCTACTCCAGAGGCGCTTTCTGTTCAGTGAGGCGGCAGATAATGATAAGACAACATGGTTTTATTAATCCAAGCTTTGTTTGCATTGTATTCTGAGCAGGGTAATAAAGATGACTTCATAGAGGTGGTGACGCTTGACTCACCATTGGATTTGGCATTTAGAGGTCATTTTCTAACCTTGATAAGAGCAGTTTCTTTGGTATTCTGGGTAAAGAAGCCAGATTGCAGGCTGAGGAGGATTGAGAAGACAGGAAGTGGAATCAGCAAATGAGGATCACTGTCCCTTGAAACTTGGCCCAGAAGTCTCTGTCCCGTCACAGGTTCAAATTTATCTTTTGGTTTTCCTCAAGCACCAGAATTCAAAATAAAATAAACTTCAAACTCATTTCTTTTTAATTAAGCAGTATGCCCTCATCGCTGAAGAAGGAAAATACTAAGTTTTTTGTGTGTTTGTTTGCCACTTTAAACACAAAACTGGGTGCTGTCAAATGAAATGGCATTACCAGTTGTCTTATGTCCCATTATAGCGTTTGTGTTCTAAATCATCAGACCTGGTCCAGAAGATCTCTCTCTTGGGTTGCATTTACCATCTGGTGGTATTGTTGAATTTTAATAATGATTAAAGTGTAAATTAATAGCCTTAATGAGCATTTCCATGTTGTCATAGCACCGGTAAGATTATGCACAGTTAGAGTGTGGGGGTTGGGACTCATATATCTTAACAGCAGCCCTTTCCTGTGAGTTATTTTCAGCATCAGCTCAGGAAATATCAAATATTTGTATGACTTTTTAATTTTGTGTTTCTTGTGTTGGAATCATAGCCTCACAGTTTTGGCAAATGTGCTTATATACTTACCCTCCTTTGAAAACTGCAGCTAGAAGCATTCAATTTAGTTCTTGGCAATAAAGCCTTTCTTTTTTCCTTTTAAGTAAGTATTAATAATGAGTTTAATTGCAGTAATTTGTCCAGCTCTATTGCTTTAGTCTTATTTTCTGCCAAAACATATAAGTGATATTTTAGCAAATACCGGGGGTGCCAAAAAAATGTATACAAGTGGACACTTTGGTCAACGTTGCTCAAGCAGTAGTTCACCGTAATCAGAAGTGTCTGGATGCTGATGGTAACTATTCTGAGCACCTCTTGTAATTGCAGAAGTCAAACCTGACTTGTATTCATCTTTTATTATCAGTATATATTGAGTATTGCAATTTTAATACAGTTTTCCTTTCTTAAAATGTGTACATTTTTTGGCACCCTCTGTATATATGGTGTAATATGGTAGACTGTCCATATTAAAAGTAAAAATTTATACTTTTAGAGGTGTATTTTTTAGTCAAAGATAAAAGAACAAATATCCTACATTGTGATTAGTAGAATGTTTGGAACTCAGAGTGCATTTTTGCAATAGAAATAACTGTGAGTAGGAGTCTGGTTCCCAGCCAGCCCACAAGAACATATTTAGCTTCTAATATATGAAAAATGCAGTGGAAAATAATACAAAATGAGACTGTGGCAAGACTAAAACAGAGCAATAAACTTAAATAGTTTTTATGACTCTTAAATGCTGGTGCTTTCAAAGAGGAAAAGGTTAGTGTGTTGAGGAAAATATTAAGGGGGAAGGGAACAGGTGGTTCAGGGGGATTCCAGATGTGCACTCATGTTTAGACGTAAGGGGATGAGTATGTTCTTATCTCAGGTATTCATAAGTAATGCCTGTGCTTGGATATTACTTTTGTAAGCTTCCTGTGGTCTTCCAGACTTTACTTTCAAATGTATCATCTTTTCTGGAATTGCATAGATTAATTTGGTATTTAGGCAAAGCCCTTTATTTAAAAAGTAGACATGTTTATTATATGAGTATATTTATTATAATACTTTCTTAAAACTATATTAGGTACAAAGGGCAATTTGAGTTGTAGCACATTTAGGTGTGGGAAGCTACAAAGAAGTGCTGACCTTTATTAGATACTGAGTTTAAATGTTAAATTCAAGAATGGAACTGCTTGGCATTCTTCTGGGTGGTATGGAAAAATCTACTTTGGTGGTTTAGTCTGAGTCTGGTAATTGTATGTGTTCGTGGATCTCTGGAGAAGAAAAAAAAAACGTTTTTGCAAGTAGTTTTGACATCAGGCAGAGATAATCTATCATTGGAGCTATACAATCAGGTCGGCCAAATAGACTATCAGTGGAGTAAAGTACTATGAAAGTATTTCCAGAAGAACAGCTGTCTTCTGCTTTCTGTCTTTCATATTTATTAGCCCCTCTTGTTTGCATGTATTATAAATGCATTTTAGTCCCATATTAGCGTGAATTGGAGTAAGGTTGTATTTGGTGTTATCATACTCTTTTATAAACAGAGAAATTGAATCCTGGTGGCTGTGACTTCAGAAAAAATGGACCAAGATAGAAATGAAACTGATTCTGTGTTCTGGTTCTGGTTTAGTGGTTCTGATCTCTAATGTTCAAGGATCTGTTTACCAGACTCTCCCATTCATCTAAGTATTTTGGTTTCTGATTCAGGAAAGGTAAAATAATAAACACTGAACAAAGAAAGTCAGTTTCTCCTGAATGTCTGGATAAAAATAAAATGGAAAACAAACACATTTAGCCTTTTAATTTTGAAATGGTGTGACTGCTTGTTCCTTTTAGCTCCTGTTGATTCTGTTGAAAACTTTGTTTTATTTAGATATATATTTTTTTGAAGTCAGTTTTTGGTAACATATTTATAACAGTTGGTATACTTTGGCATATGTTAGTATCATTTGCAACAGGAATTAAAGGATAGATTTGGGTTTTAATAAACTTAGAATAATAGCTTTTTTTTCTTAATCTGGAAAGCATTTCTGATTTGAATTGTTTGGCAACTAATTTCAAGTCCAGGAAAGTAAATATAATATATAAAGAAGGAATAATTGTTAACTGTTGTTTTCTCACTTTTAGTTGGTTTTTAGATGTATTGACAGTTGCAAGTAAACAGATTTAGATTTAAATGAGTAGCTTTTCAACTACTTAATTTTTCTTTCCAGAGCCTCACTGTTAGAAACATGAGAATAAAGCCCAGTTCCTCTCTACTGCCTTGTTAGGTTGTGAGAAAGACTTGGGAGGGGGCAGAGAGGAATAAATAATGAAATCATTCATGAGTCCAGGTCTGATTTATTCGATAGCAAAAGTTTGGGTGAGGAGACTTAAACAGGGGCCCTTTGGGTAGTTTGAAAAATTTGTAAATTCAAATATGTCTTTTTTTTTTTTAAGGTTTTATTGGGGAATTGTGGGGAGGGGAATAGCGTTGGGGAATCAGGGAAGGGGAACAGACAGGTAGACAAATTGCTGTTTTTGTTCTTCAGTCTAGTTGTGGAGGACATCGCTTCACTGGCCCATGTTGGTATTATCATTGTGCTTTTCCCAGGTGTGGCAGTTGGTCGCCAGTCATTGATCAGCTGCTCATAGCAGTTCCTGGTAGCTCACACCGGCTCACGCTGGCTGCCAGCCACTCACGTAGCTCACGGCAGCCCATAGCAGCCCACTGCAGCCCACTGCAGCCCTGCTGCAGCCTACGCCGTCGCCAGCGACTCACAGCAGCCCAGCTCCAGGCCGAGATGTTGTTCATCATCTTAGCTATAGAGGGCAGTGTCACTGGCCCTCAACGTGGGATCCGAACCGCAGCCCTGCTGCTCAGAGCTGGTGCTCCCAAGCGAGCTCTTAACCAGCTGAGCCACTCGGCCGGCCCCAAATATGTCTTTTGATGGTTTTAGGTTAAATGTAGTCACAGAAGCATTAAATTTCAGAACTAAAGGAGCCATTACAAATTATCCAATCCAGCTTCCTCATTCACGGATGAAACCAGGGCCCAGCAGGAGTTGACTTTCCCCACACCACAGAGATGGGAAATTGCAAACCCAAGGCTCCATCCAACCTGGTGCTGCAGAAGACCACATCGCCCCTCTAAGGTTATTGCGGAAGCATTACAGAGAAAGTCCGCACAGTTTAGAAAACTCAGGTGATCTCAGTTGTTCCTGAGAGATTCAGGTTTGATTGTACCGCTGCTTGTTTTTCTCCTATTATAACAGATATTGTTACCCCAGGGCTGCACGCAGCTGCATATGAACACAGGATTATATGGCTCGGATTTTTTAAAAGGTGATTTCAGGGAGGTGGATATTCAAATGAAGCAGAAACTCTGAGCCAAAAAATATTTGATGGTACTATATGTTAACAAAACTTTCTTCCCTCCAACTGTCTGACTCCCCATCAATCCATTTCCCCCCGCACTTCACCAAAAGGTTATCAACCAGACAATATCAAGGATAAGAAAAGCTGTTAACATCAAGTAGCATGGATACTACGCTTAATAGCAATGGCCAATATTGACTCAACACTTCCGACATGCCAAGCATTAAGCTAGGGACGCTCACATGTGAATCTCATACAGCCCTATGAGATAGATATTATCTTCTTTTCCAAATGAGGAAACTTAAGACTTAATAAGGCTAAGTAACTTTCCCAAGAGTACAGAGCTAATATGTAGATAACCTGAGTGTGGAACTAAGTTTTCTGATCCTGAGACATACTGATTTTAATTCAGCATGTTTCATATTGTTCTGGGCTGTAAGGCATTTGTTTTGCCATTACTGTATTTTTTATGTTTAATATCGGTAGAGGCCTGTACATTTTCTACCCAGGGGACCAAATATCACTGCCCCTAATTTGTTCATGGTCTAGCAGGGAAACACAGGGACACCTGCTCTGACAGTAACAAGCATTTCAGAGGTCCCAGATCTTTCGTGCCGAGGAACTATTGGCTGGAAGGCTTTTATGGTTAGGAAATAGGTGTTTCAGTGGTTGGAAACTGAACTAATCATGCCATGTTTGCATTTGGTCCAGTTAGTGGTGGCTGCTATTCAGAGCAAGTTTAAATGGTTCCTGTCATTTGGACATGAGCCAGTTGCATGTGGACATTAATGACACAGAAAGAATTATGCATGCCTCGTATTTCCCCACTGATTTACATGACAGTTGCTTTTTCATTTCATCCCTGTTCCTCATTTTATTCTCTGTCAAGTACTTTCTGACCTCTAAAGCACTGGGGTTTAATAGTTAATTACTAAATATTTATGTCTTCCCCAAAGTAAATAACTTTGTAAGGCTGAAGTACCTTTTATAATAACATAATATCCTTATTATCTTAATGAAAAATATAGATTTAAATGAATGGTAGGGTTTTTTTTCTCCAAAGAGGCAGGTGATGTAGTCTCTCTAGTTATACATTAGAGGAGGTAGGATTTCTGGAACCTTTTGAATTATGGAGAGGGCAAGACCTGGAAACTGGATGAGGGAGCACTTTCAGCCGGGCCGTAGGTTGAGAGAAAATCTTCAGTAAAGCATCACTGCCGGGCTGCTGACACAAGTCACAGTCACTGACTCTGTCCACCAAGATGCTTGCTGAACCTCCCTCCAAGCTGAAACTCTTTGAGACTGTTTAATTTGTCATCTGTATTCATCCTGCCTAGGCTCTCGGCTAATCTCATTTTAAGCAAATAAATGCTGCAAATCATATAGAAAACACTTCAATTCCTTCTGCGCACACCCTGCAGGGCACTCTTAACACTTTGCATAAAATTATTACAGTGCTGATTATAACAGGCTCTAAGCAAGCCTCATAAGACTTCTGTACTTGGCTGTGGAAGGTAGATAGATATGTGTATATGAAAGTACTCAAACTTTAAAATATCCTGTAATTCAGACTTTGAATGAATTTGTAGTTTTTTAATCTCAGTTTAATCCAAATTAAAGTCTACCTAGAAATAGCTACACAATTGGCTACATTTTCAGGATGTTTCATTATCAAACAACATGTAAGAACGTGCTTACAGTTTTTAGTGGAGAGATGTAGATATATATAGGTTTCACTGCCATACCTCACTTGTTTCCTGCCTCTCCTCTTCCCCGTGTTTTATGCTGAAACAAGATGGAAAAGGGACAGTGGGCGCTGCTGCTCTGAAGGCTTTTGTTACAGGAGCCTGCTGAAATTCCATGGCCTCAATCTGCCAGTTTTCCATGACTGCTGCCCAAAGACTTACCTAACGACAGTTGATTTCAGAGGTACCTTGTTCTCATGTAAACATGGTGACATTCTAACTGTTAGAGGGGATATTTTCAAGTCATTTCATTCTCTAGTAACTAAGCTACTTCAGAGAGAGTTGCATTTTTAGATTTTATTGTGTAGAATTTATATAGAAAATTTTAGTGAAATATAGATTTTACTTTTATAGAAATTAATCTATATAGAAATTAATAAACTTAATTTCGCCTTGATAAACCAAAAAAATTACCTCTTATATTTTTCTTCAGGCCAGTCTCAGCATTTGGAAATGAGGGGGCAGGATGAAACTAGAAGTCGGAGAAATTAAGGACAGTTTCTACTCACAAGGGATTTCCAATCTGGTTTATTATTTTTTTTGTTGAAATTGTTAACTGATATAACTGGATTCACATGCATTTGTAGGAAATAGTACAGAGAAAAACTAGGTATACTTTAGCTAGTTTCATTTAATATAGTTTTTGTAAAACTATAGTAAAATAGCATAACCAGGAAATTCATGTTGATACATCCACTGATTTTATTTAGATTTCCTGTTTTACTTGTACTCAGTGTGTATGTGTATTTAGTTCTATGTAACTTTATCACATGTGTAGGTTTGTGTATTCACCATTACAACCCGGATACTGAACACTTCCCCACAAAGATTCCTTTGTTGCCCTTTTATTTCTCTTTATTTTTTTAAGATTTTATTGGGGAATTGGGGGAGGGGAACAGCGTTGGGAAATCGGGGAAGGGGAACAGACAAGTTGCTGTCCTCTTGTTCTTCAGTCTAGTTGTGGAGGACGTTGCTTCACTGGCCCATGTTGGTATTATCATTGCGCTCTTCCCGGCTGAGGCAGATCGGTCGTCAGCCATTGGATGGTAGCTCACGGCAGCTCACGGCCATTCACGCTGGCTGCTGGCCGCTCGCACCTGCTGCCAGCCACTCACAGTATCTTTAACGGAAGCCCACTGCAGCCCCACTGCAGCCTACGCCGTTGCCGGTGACTCACGGCAGCCCAGCTCCAAGTCAAGCTGTTGTTCACCTTCTTAGCTGTAGAGGGCACAGCATATCTGGCCCTCACGTGGGATCCGAACCGGGGCCCTGCTGCCCAGAGCTGGCGTCTCAAGCCAACTCTTAACCAACGCGCCACTCGGCTGGCCCTCTTTGTTGCCCTTTTAGACCCACACTCATCTCCCACCTACCTCACTCCCCAGTCCTTGACAACCATAATGCATTTAAATTTTTTTGTTATTTCAAAAAATGTTATATATTATGGAATCATCTAATCTGTAACCCTTTGGGATTGGCTTTTTTTATTCAGCATAACTCCCTGGAGATTCATCCAGTTGTCACATGCATGAATCATTCTTTCCTTTTTATAGCTGAATAATATGCCAGTTAAAGGACACCCAGTTAAAGGGCCATTTCCACTGTTTGGCTCTTACAAAGTTGTAATGAACATTCATGTACAAGTTTTTGTGTGAACATATCTTTTCATTTCTCTGGCATAAGTGCCCAAATGTGCAATTGTGGGTTATGTGGTAATTGCATGTTTAGTTTTGTAAGAAGCTGCCAAACTGTTTTTCAAAGTGGCAGTACCATTTTCCTTTCCCACCAGCAATGTATGAGTGACCCAGTGTGTCTGCATTCTCACCAATCCTTGGTGTTTGTCACCTTTTATTTTTGCCATTCCGATAGGTGTGTGGTGACATCCCATTGTCATATAATTTGCATTTCCTTGATGGCTAAGGATGCTAAATATCTTTTCAAGTGCATAGTTGCCACCTGTATATCCTCTGAAGTGAAATCTCTGTTCCTTTCGCCTATTTTCTAATGAGAATTCTTGTTTTTTCTTTTTTAAAGAATTACATATTTTTTAACTAAACATCATTTGGTATCCCACTCCCTAGAGAATAAAATTCAAACTCCGTAGCACAAGACATTTTGTGGTCTGGCCCCAGTTGGCCTTTCTAATCTCATGATCTTACCCACCTACATAAGACGAACATTCCTAAGCACCCTATTCCCTTTCATAGGTTTGTTCCACTACCTGGCATGCCCTTTCCCCAGACAGATTACCTCTCGTCCTAGACCTAACTCAAATGTTACCTTTTGTGGAAATCTCCCCTTCCAATGTTGGAAAGGTAACAAAATACCCCTACCTCTACCTATTTACTTATCACTTATCTAGTTCTGTTTTTTTTCCTGACACTTCCTATTCCTTTCAGTATATTATCTATTTATTTATTTGCTCTTCTGTCTCCGCTAGTATAATACAACCAGCATGAATGAGAGACACTTAGTTTTCCTTCATCGCTTTATCCTCAGTGCCTAGAACAGTGCCTGACATAAAGTGGGCACATAGTAAATTTTTAATGAAAGACCGAATGAGGAAGTGCATTTGTGGATACTTGTGTTGCCACTCCCTTCCATAGCATATTGCCTAGCATATCCTGGTTATAGTGTAATGAAAGCAATAGCTAACATTTACTGTAATGATTGTATACCAAGCAGTGCAAGGCACCCCTTTCCTTGGTCTACTATCGTACAGCACTAAGTCATCGTTCTATCTAACACTTTATTAAGCTCTCCCTAATAACCCCACCAAAAAAAGAAGCATAAGATATATGAAATATAAGAAGAAAGAATACATATTATAAGAGATTCTAAGACCTTCTAAGACCTTTGTATCACTGGCTGCAGCAGATACCTGGCACAAAATAGGTGGTCACATCTGAGTAAATAGTTGTCAGGTTGTGTATTGCTTTTACTTGTGTGAGGTCAGAAATCCAGCTGTATTTTGAGTAAACCAGTATCCCACTGACCAGGCTTCCAGAATGCACAGGAAACATCTGTTAATTTTGGAAAGCAATTACACTGATTTGGGAGAATTACTGATATTCACTGAACAGCTCCCTTGGAGAAGACACGCATTTGTCTTTATGAGATACCTAGTGAGCATCCTTCAGCAGTATGGCCTGGGGAAGCAAGAAACATTCCGTACCCCTCATTCCACCAGTCCTCTTAACCGGACCTGCAGAAAAAGCCACAAGGCCTAATTCCCATGCCAATCAAAAGCAGTTTGAACAGTTTCTTAAGTAGTTCAGACCTTAAGATCTCTTCATGTGCTGTTCAGAAAACACAGACAATTGTATCATTTTTAAAGAAAAGTCAAAGTTTTATGAAATTCTTCTTCAATGAAAGAACTGCCCCTGTGTTTTTTATGTAGTAAGACTGGAAGGAAGTCTGGGCAGTCTGTAGGAACCTTTGGAGTCAGAAAAATTTGCTAAGGTGTCCCAAAGTCAAGAGCCTGGTGAAGAGCCTGGTGCAGTTTATATACTCATATCTATGTGGGGGGAAATGATCAGAATGATTTAGCTACAGAAAACAAGTTTTCCCATATAGGGTGAATTATCCATCTAATTATTTCAGGATTTGAACATATATCAGTCTGCCAAAATACCTTATTTTAGACCCATTGCTCTGTGTGTTATGAACTCCAGTAGCATGGATCTGTTGGATATCCAGATGGGAAAGATACAAAAGTCTTACGTAAGAACATTATGAAATCTTTTAGAAAAATGTTAACTTAAGAAAACTTCTGACCTTTATCTTGTAGTAGTCTCACTATACAACTGATAAAATCCCATGTCTTAGCTGTTGAGAAGCCAGGTAGAATATGCTCTGGATTTGCACAGATAACCTGTGCAAGCTCTTGCAGAGATTACATCTTTCCTCTTAACGTCTTAAGACCATGAGCAGAGAACCATATTTGGGGAAGTATAAAAGAAGCTTTTAAAATGAAAAGTGGTACTAGGCTTTAGTGAAGAATATAAAATAAAGATTGGAAGAGTGCAAGTTTTCTATGACTATTAAAGAAATGGGTTTTGGTCTTATTAAAATATGTGAAATCTTTTTTGTAGGACAAAATGTAAACTCCTCAGAAATAAGCAAATACATTAGCTCTAATAAGTTCAGGAGCTTTTTTGATGGTAAAATGAGTTTAGGTCTGTTTTCATATCCAGTGGTTATAACTTGAGTAACTTGATGCTTTCATACCGTAGGCTACAGGGAAATCTTAGCCATTTTCTTGAATGTGGCCTTATTATTAGATTGACTTTTCTTTTTTATTAGTTTCGGGTATACAAAACAATGTAATAGTTAGACATTTACACCCCTCACAAAGTGAAAACCACCCCCCCAATCTCCTACCCCTCTGACATCATGTACAACTGTTACAATTCCATTGACTCTGTTCTCTATGCTGTACTCCACATCCCGTGACCATATATATTTAATTATAGTTGACACTCACTATTATTCAATTTCGGCTTCAGGCGTATAGCCCATTGGTCAGCCATCTACATAGATTGACTCTTGATGATAGTAATTCTAAGTATCATTAATTCTTATTGAGCCTGCTTACTGTTAAGAAGCACAGTATTTTTGTATGCTCTTCTGTACTCTGCAAATTAATGCCTCTTTACCTGCTCATTGAAATGTTAGCCCTATAAATATTTCTGCTGGCCTTTCTGCAAATGCCCTGTGGGCAGATTCCATAAGTAAAACCTATGACTATGAACAGAGATGTTGGAGTTTATGGAAGCCTCTATGTCACTATACTTACCCGATGTTAGGGTGAAAACATTCTTTCTTCCCTGGGTTTACCTTACAGGGAATTTATCATTTTCCCTCACGGGGGTCGGCAGTCTGGAGCATTAGAAGTGTGTTCATTTATAGGCTGTCTACAGGAAGTGTACCGAAACCACTGCTATAACCCACAAGTCAACGTGATGTGCTTTTTTTTGGCATTTGGGGGGAGTCCACATGGGGTGGCAGTCTCCAGCCGTCCTATCCCCTTGCCTCTGATCTTTCCTTTGCAAGTATTAAAAAATTAACTGTTTGTGAGGAATGCTTGCAATAATTGATATTAGTAAACTTGGAGACGGGAGAGTGGGGATTTTCAATTCTTTATGTATTAATTTATTAATTATAAAAGTTATATAAAAACCTTTTTTTTTTAACTTAAACGTGCATAACATGAAAAGTTCATGCTCCCTCCTTTCTCTCTCATTATCCCCCTCCATTCCAGTTGAGAGAAAAGGGTTTGGGGATGTTTGTTTGTTTTTTAATATGGAAAGTTTTAGAATAAATGGAAAGTTTAGGGGCAGTTAATCTCTGTCCTCGGAGGCCATTGTTATCTGGGAGGTACTTGAGGAAGGCAGAGGCTGTCAGCACTGTTTCCCCGCAGTCAGGAACAGTCTCCCTTGTTGTGTTACCTCAGTGCCTGACAAACCTAACCCACCAGGAGCTCAGGGAAAGGCCACAGTAACACATGCCCATATCACAGGTGGATAAACTGATGACGCTTGGTTTTTCTACCTGCACATCCTTTCTCTTCTCTTTCCCTCTTTCCTTCCTGTTTTCTGGTATCTCCTCCTTTTTGTGTGTGCCTTTAGCTAGTGACAAGAGATCAGTGTTTTGAAGTGCTGTCTACTAGACTCTTTCCACTTTAGTCCAGTGCAAAAACTTGTATTTAGAAAAGAAATACAGGTACTTTGCTTTCCATTATTGCAAGACGAAGTTCTCAGTACTAGAGGTATCAGCAACTTCATTGCGTAAGTGACACATGCTTCTTATATCACCCCTAGTCCTTTTCAGCTTGGGCCACTCATCGAGGTTGTCATCATTGTGATCAGTATTTACCAAAGAAGGACCAAGCTAGCTTTTAGAAAGTTGCTTTAAAAAGTACTCAGATCTAGTGGGATTAGATCTGAATTAGTCATTTATGTTGGTGAATGAAATTCATTTAGAATTAGGAAATAGCATTGTGATGTGTGTGAAACTGATTATTCTGAGCTTCAAGATATTACTATACAGGTAGCAAGCTCCCCAAAAGAAACGGTGAAATTAAATATGAAAAACAAGCCCAGGAGGGACCTGCGGTAAAACCACGGCTCACATGACCTCACTGCAGGAGTTCTTTACTCAGACTTGATGCTGGTGGTGAGCTGTTTCACATGACTGGTAAGCAGAAATTTCTCTCTGAGGTCATCTGTTATACAGGCCTAGACTCTTAAGGATCTAGAGTAAGATTTTTTTACTATTAGAGATGATACTCTCTCTATATATGGAGAAAGAGAGTGCACAAAAGCAGGTGAGCTTTCTGTGTAACAGGCATTGTTATTGGTGAGTTATTTGTATTAATTCATTTAGTCCTCATAAAGCCCTGTCAGGTAGGCACTAATATGGTCCCCATTTTGTGGGTGAGGAAACTGAGGCACAGCGAAGCTAAGAGCTCACTCAGTTTTACTTAGTAAGTGGTAGAGCTAATATTCAAGCACAGGCAGTTTTGCTCCAAAGCAGATATACTGCTTCTTCTGGGTAATCTACTATAACAAGGGTCAGCAAACATTTTCCATGAAAGGTCAGATGCGACATACTTTAGACTTTACAGACTATATGGTCTGTGTGGCAACTTTTCAACTTTATAGATAGATATAGTGCAAAAGTAGCCACACACAGTATAAAAACGAATACACGTGGCTATGCACATTAAAGCTTTATTTGTGGACACTGAAATTTGAGTTTTATGTCATTTTCACGTCACAAAATACTATTTTTGATTTTTTTTTCACCCTTTAAAAACATAAAAACCATTCTTAGCCCACAGGTCTTACAAAAAGGGTCGTCAGGCTGGCTTTGCCTACTCATACTATACTATTTTTTGTAAGATATTAGGATGAAGTCCATTCATTCATTCATTCATTCATTCATCCAAGAAATAGAGAAATCAGGCATCACACTAATTTGGGGGTTACCAGGCGTGAACAGGAGCAGAAACTTCCAGTCCCTCTTGCCATTCTGTTTACTTAATGGACCCCCATGTTCTCCTCCTTTTCCTGCCTGCTTTTACAAAATTTGTCTTTATTTCCTGTCTATTGTGTGTACCAGGAATGCTCACATTATCTTATTTAACTTCATAGCTGTGGTATTATCTCAGTTTGATAGTTTAGGGAAGCACAAAATTAAAGAGCCTAAGTAACTACCTAGTTACACACACAGGTGAGTGGCGGAGCCTAGATTTAAATGCAGGTTTGTCTTAGGCTGAAACCGGTATTTTTCCTTCTCTACAGCCTTTTCTTTACTCCAGGAAATGTATGAAACTATGATGAAATATTGGTGACTCTGTCCAAAGTGAATCTGTTTACTTAACTTCTTGAATGCGTGTTTATTTTATTTTATTTTCCTTTCCATTATCCTTGATTCTAGCTTTTAAAGATGTTACCCAAGTTTGATAGAAATGTTATGATTTTTCTTGGTTTTCCAATTAAGGAAGTTAAAAGTAAACACAGAGCTAGTCAGCAGTGTAACTCGTGGAAAGATATGCTGATGCATGGGATTAAGAGTGGAGGAAGAAAAAAAAAGTAAAAAAAAGACAAACTAAATGTAAAAAAGAGTGAAGGAAGGAACCCGTGCCCTTTCCTGATGCCCTCTACAGCCTCTCAGTCTTGAAAAAATGGACCTGTATTCCCAGGGTACTCTGAGAAAGAAATGGGTTCCACATGGGTCTTGGGGATTACCTATGATACACAGTTGGTCTAGAGTAGACCTTTAAGACAGTTCTTTTGTGGGTAGTACCCGAGGAAGAGAAGTGGTAAGTGGGATTGTTCATATATAGTTTTCAATAAGGAAGTGAACTGATTTATGCACAAGCGACAGTTTAACCTCCCCCTCTCTGGCTCTTTACAAGGAGCCTACTGTCCTTTCCCCGTGACAGTGGGAAATCCCAGTTACAGATTGTGGTTCCTGTTAGAAAATGGGAACACTCAAGTAGGCTCGGATCTGGAATGAAAGCAGATGTCCTTTGGGTTTAACTACTGTATTTAATGTAACATTTAATATTCTATAACATGGAATATGTCATATTTCTGTAGCACATAACATGAATACCGTTAACTTGAAAATTGCTTGAGTTTATCATGGGAGAGTTTTGGGATATATATGTAAAATGTAATTAGATATACATGTAGCTAACGTTATATATCATTAAATTTAATTTTTCAGGATAATCCTATTAGAACCACCAGAGTGCCTGCTTTACACTTAAGGATTCTAGAAAATGGCACCCTCTTTGGTGGTTATCTAAATTACCTCCTATTCCCTCTGTTGGTGAGGGAGAGATTCCTGCACTAGGGTTATGGGGATGGCCAAACACGTGACACTGGACAGATGAGATTGTTAGCAGTTTATCAGTCACATATACTCACAGCCTAAGGTGGGGAGGGCATAGCATGCCACACAGAGTCACACTGGAGTTGCCCTTGGGGACAAGAGGGAACCACCTGGGACTGTGGGCAGCAGTCTCTGTAGTATCAAGAGGGTGGGGTGCCCCCTGCTTCCCATGAGGGATGTGATTGGCTAGTTTGAATGATTCCACCCATTGGCAAGCAACTAGAATCCTCTACTAGGCCAGAACTGTCTCTGTGGTAAAGAAAGTTGTTTGGCCAGGGGACCTTACCTGAGGGAGCAGAAGGGGAAGGGCAGCTGTGGTTAGGCCATTTTGGGGCCCTCTTGGTGTTCCCCAGATGTCAAGGCAGAACACAGTATTAGACTTGTACCATAGTGATTTCACACTGAGTCACAATCAAGAAGAGCATAGCATGGCCGAGGGAATGGTCATATTTTCCAAAAGTCTCACCACCCCTTCAATGGCTTTAGGATTATGAGGAAAAGACATTAGCAGAAGCAATGTGGCATGTACAACTGGCACAAAAAGACATGGCCACCCTGTTAGAGAAGGTAGTCAAAGGGTGAGCTGTTTATTTTTGCTTAGTCACCAACCAGCCTTACTCCCCTGGCCCTGCTCCCTACTAGGTTTCCTGCTCTAATGTTAGAACCTGGCAAAGCCAAGAGGAGGGGCTGGGTTTGGACCCCCAGTTCCCATTATGGGTGGATGTCTGTCTCTTTTGCCTTGGCTGCTTGGCAGCCATGTTAGCAGTAGGAACCTGTCTCTAACTTGATGGACTCTAACTTATGACATAGAAATGCTCCCTACCCAGATCACCCTCCACAATGCACACACCATTTCCTCCCCCACTGAGGAAGATGCCTTTGCTGCTCCTTTCATTTGCTGGAGTCTGTTCTCTCAAGTGCTGCCTGCACCGCAGATCTCTGACTGCCCCAGCCTGCATGGCGTACTTCCTTTTCTGGCTCTGTAGCCCTCAGCGTCTGTGCACTGCCTTTAACATTTAGCATGCACAGCTTTAATTGTTGTCTTTTTAGAAAATAGTCGCCATCTAATTACTTAGTAATTAATTAGTAATCCTAATTACTGTAGTTATTTCAGTTCCTTCTGCCTTTATCCATTTAGCAAGGTTTCATTCAGCAGGTAAAAAAAGAAGCAACCAATAGAATTTACAGTTTGAACATTATCTGTAACTAATTCTAGTAGATGATCATCATCAAGCCCCTAAAGTAATATATAATACATTATAAGCCCACAATGTGTATTAAAATAAATGGCATAGCAGTTTTATATATTTTAAATATCATAAAATATATACATGAAAATATATGTCTATGTGTATAAATGCATGTGCGTAAACGTGGTGTGTGTGTGTATCTAAATATCCCAGCCACATTATTTCTAGTGGCCTTTATTTGGTCTGGTACTAATGAGTTACATACAGAGGGTGCCAAAAAAATGTATAAACATTTTAAGAAAGGAAAACTGTATTAAAATTGTAATACTCAATATATACCGATAACAAAAGATGAATACAAGTCGCGTTTGACTTCTGCAATTACAAGAGGTGTTCAAAGTGGTTACCATCAGCGTCCAGACACTTCTGATGACGGTGAACTACCGCTTGAGCAACGTTGACCAAAGTGTCCACTTGTATACATTTTTTTGGCACCCCCGGTATTACATAATGAGAAGGTAAAGGGAAGAAATGATGTTGGGTCAACCCTAAGTTTATTTAAATTTTTAAAATTTTTAGAAATAAACACCATCTCTGCTACAATGACAGACTAGATTGGTAGCCTGCTATATTTTGTTTGGAGGCAATTCTAAGCTCAATAGAATGCTTTTCTGTTTGTATTCACAAAAAGATTTCTGTTCACGTTTCTTGAAGAGCATTTTAAGGAATTATTCCTCAAACCCCTCCAAATTCTAAGAAAGCAAAATTGCTGGTAATTAAATGTTTACTATGTATTTTAGCTAGTGTTTGTGTCAGGAGACATTTTTATAACAATTTTTTTCCTCTCCAGGTAGGAACAGCTCAGGTTTGAACCAGATGCCTCTGAGCTAAGCTAGAGGGTCAGGCGTATCTGTTGGACTGTGATCAGTCATGAGCTCCTCTGTCTTTAAGATTGGACCAGGAAGCCGGGAGGGCATGCTCATCCTTACTTACAGGCCAGGAGATCTCATAGCAGCCAGGAGCATTGTGGGAGATGCCTAATAACATGGTACTGTTCACTGTGGCATAGTCACAAGTTGTTTGGTTACTCTGTGGCCCCTGCAGACTGTGAACAATCTCTCTACAACCTCTTTTTCTTTTTTTAAAGCCATCAACTGGCTGGCCAGAAGGTCTCCCCACTTACTTATTATCATGACTCATGTTAGTGGTTTTCCCAAATACGCCTCTATGGGCTGTAAGGCGAAAGGCATAATGGTCTATATACCTTTCCCACCTAAGTAGTGGTTAAAGGAATAAAATAAAGGCAATCTTGAAAACGAGCAGAGCTCCAAAGCTGGAGGGGCTGGGGAGTGAAGGGGAGGGACAGGAGTCAGTCTGTCTCTCTCATTTCTATTCCATTCCATTCCATTCTCTTTCCTCATCACCCTGGGAAGAAATAAGCTACTCCTAAAGAGTTGGTGCTCTGAACCATCTTTTATAAACTTTTCATATTTTCTGTGTGTGTGTGTGTGTGTGTGTGTGTGCACACATGTGCTGTCTTTGAAAAAGTAATAATATCCATAATAAAAATGTTTGTAAACAGCAAAGGGTAAATTAGGAATTATCTTTCCTACCTCAGACTTTAGTCCCCAGAGGCAATCATTGTTATCAGCTTCTTCTGAATCTTTGCAGAGCTATCTACCAGCACGTGTGTGTGTACATTTATATATATACTTATATATGCACATACACGTATATACATATGTATGCGTGTATGTGTTCTTTTGTTTTTCACATAAATGAGTGCATACTGCTCTGTACCTTGATTTCCTTTTAACCAAGCAATATTTCTTGGAGAGCAATCTGTATCATCGTGCATGGATCTACCTCAGTTTCAAAATAGCTGTGTAGTAATTCATTGTATGGATGTGCCCCAATTTATTTAACTAGTCTCCTATTAATGGCCATTGCTGTAATCTCCTTTTAAAACTGCTTTTTTCTAGGTTAAGCCTTCATAACTCTAAAACTACTTACATAACAGGGGTGTAAATATCTGGGTAGGTTCTCCTACTTCAAAGAATTTTGAATTCTATTTCTTTTGTAACTGCTTTTCAGAGTTGTCCTACGATGACTGTATTTTAAATAGCAGCCTCAGGGTACTACTGACCCTGACTGTTCTTAGTCTGTAGGGTACAACTTTAAGAATCCTGGTAATAAATGCATTTCTGGGGAGGAGGATGGTAATGGTATTTATAAGAGTAGAGGCTGCCCCTGGAAAAGGACACAGGCCTGGTTTTCAGTCCATCACTGAAGCCCGGTGTTCTTTCCTAACAGCCACCCAAAGCCAGCTTTCAAACAGTCCTCCAGTTTATTTTTCAGGGAAGCTGGATATTTCTCTGTGGTTTCTTTTCTGAAGCCACAGAACCCCAGCCTGCTAGTTTTAAAGGCCTGGTTAGCACCTCTAAAATTCATGAACCAATGAATAAAGCACTAATTATGTATATTTTATACTGCCAGTTTCTTTTTTTTTTCCCCCTCCTTTTTTGTTTTGGTAACAAACGCCTGCTGTGCTATCCCTTATTTTTGAGATTTTATTTATTTGTATTCTGTGGCTATTAATCAAAGTGTTTAACTCAAAAATAGTTAATACACTCATCATACATATGTTAAATTATAGATTTTTAAAACTGAAATCAAGATAATAAAATCATTAATTTTAAGAATAAAATAAAGTTTGCCCTAACCTTTAGGAAGCCTCAAAAGAAGATTAAAAATTAATGTATATTAAGAAACTAATATATATAAACCTTTCTTTGAGGGGAAGGATTTCTGCTGTAATAAGAACATCAGCCATCCACCGCCTTACATATTTTTGAAGCATCACTGTTTCTTTTTAGATAAAGCAGTTAGTAATGGAGAAGACCTAGCAGATGAACTGGTTTACTACTCAGCACAGAGGGGTCACACTTGTCGAACCTGATATTTCTTCAGGTCAGATAAGTTTGCTCCAGACTCTATTATCTCTTGACTTTTATGTTTTGTCACCCTGGCTCTGCACATACTTAAAATAATTGTGCAAGACCCTATGTTTGGAAAACCTAAAAACATGATGTAACTATATGAATCTTGTTTATGAGAGGATGAAAAAGGCCACGTATGACA